>NW_026800159.1:0-70615 GCF_032191835.1 Heteronotia binoei
AAGCCATTATCACTAATTGCTCTCTCCAGTGAAGATCCTGGATGGCTTTTCATACATGTGCTGTTTTTTTATATACAGTCACACTGCATCAGGAGTTTTGTAGTCTTTATGTAACTGCATGAAATTAGTCGAGCTCATCATCCTTCAGGTGAAAATATTCAACCATTCACCCTCTCACGCCCTCCAAAGTCTGAAATGGTACAATATCGGCAACACCTCATCAACGTGCTGTTCCGTTTGAACTCTTCCAATAAGGGACATATTCCTCTTTTCTTTGATCCTGATGAAAACACAGCTTCGCATATTGGTATAACTGCATCATCCATCAAAAGATATATTACTTGAAAGACTAACTCATATAAATGGGAGGGAGCAGGACTGGTCAATCTAGTCCAGCATTTTTTTTTGCACTGTAGTCAATCAGATGTCCATGGAAGGTCTACAAGCACGGCATCCCCCCATCGTCACCCGCTCCCACTTGTATTGAGAGGGTTGCTGCCCTCCATTCAGTCCTTGTGACTAATATACATTGATAGTTCCACCTGCATGTTTTTGACTTCCTCCTCATGGGTTGCTGTTGCCAACGCAGATCCAACTGTATAAATTGATGGTGCGGCCTCATTTGGAATACTGTGTACAATTCTGGTCACCGCACCTTAAAAAATACATTATAGCATTGGAAAAGCGCAGAAAAGGGCAACTAGAATGATTAAAGGGTTGGAACACTTTCCCTGTGAAGAACGGTTAAAACGCTTGGGGCTCTTTGGTTTGGAGAAATGTCGACTGAGGGGTGACATGATAGAGGTTTACAAGGTTATGCGTGGAATAGAGCAGGAAGAGAAAGAAGTCCTTTTCTCCCTTTCTCACAATACAAGAACTCATGGACATTCAATGAAATTGCTGAGCAGTCGGGTTAGAACGGATAAAAGGAAATAAAAAAAGAGTGATTAACACATGGAATTCACTGCCACAGGAGGTGGAGGCGGCTACAAGCATAGACAGTTTCAAGAGGGGATTGGATAAGCATATGGAGCAGAGGTCCATCAGTGGCTATTAGCCACAGTTTGGGAGGGCTACAGTGGGAGGGTTTCTGGCCCCACTGATGGACCTCCTGAGGGCGCCTGGTTTTTTTGGCCACTATGTGACACAGAGGGTTGGACTGGATGGGCCATTGGCCTAATTCAACATGGCTTCTCTTATGTAGCTCTATGTAACCATGTAACTGCAGCTCTACTTAACTGTACCACATGCTTAGCATGCACAAGGGTTCATGCACCCTGGAAAGTTGTTTCTGGCAAGAATAGACAGTGCTGATCTACATGAGCCCAGGAATATGCAGGAACTCCTTTGCATATTAGGCCACGCCCTCTGATGTAGCCAATCCTCCAGTAGGCCCTGTACTAAGAGCCCTCTAAGCCCTTGGAGAATTGGCTACATCAGGGGTGTGTGGTCTAATATGTAAAGGAGTTCCTGCTACAAAAAAAGGCCTGCATGAACCAATGATCCAACTTAATATATGGCCCTCCATAAATTCACATATGCCCTGGGGTTGCAAGACACCAAACGGAGAGACTTTGAAAATTCAGGAAGACCGTTTCAGAGGGTAGCCATTTCAGTTTGCAGCAGAATTCGCATCTAACTGAAAATTCAGAGTTCGGCTCATGGATTCTCACTGGACATTTCTCTGCACTCTACCAAAGTCAAATGTTTTTTCGCTGTGGATGCTGTTTTCAACTTTAATTAGAACTGGCCGGTGAATGGTGCTTCAATTTTGCTACCACCACAAAGCTCAGTTAAGTCCTTGCGAGGGGAAAACAACAACAACAAAAGCTTTATGTGAGCTGTAGATTTAGAACTTATCTTTATTGTCACTTGGGAGAGATTTAGCCCATCAACCTCACAGACACCCAACAACACTCTTACTCAGGGGTTGTTTTGTAGAAAAATAGGTGGTGGAGCTCATCCAGGGATTGTTATGCAGCTGCAATACTATTCAATGGACAAGGAGGTGGAACTCTCAGAAGGAGGAGGAGGAACTCTCAGAAAGGTTCAGGAGCTGTGCTCCTGTGAGCTCCCACTGAATCTGAGGCCTGCCCTTACTTCTAAAATGGTGCCTTTTATTGACATGCATTTTTTCTTCCTTACTTCAGTATTTCTGCCTGCCTGTGTTGTTCGGTTAATCAAATGTACACACTGAAAAAATCCATGTGAAAGATGAGTGGATCTACCTGAATCCACTCTTTTATTCTGAAATGGTACTCCTTGTTAAATTTGGGAGAATTCAGAAAATTATTCCCAGAACAACATTAAGAACTTCCTGACCATTAGAGCGGTTCCTCAGTGGAACAGGCTTCTTCGGGAGATGTTGGGCTCTCCTCCTGTTTTTTAAACAGAGGCTAGACGGCCATCTGACAGCAATGCTGATCATGTGAATTTAGGGGGAGGAGGGTGGTATTTGAGAGTCAGTTTGATGTAGTGGCTAAGTGTGTGGACTCTTATCTGGGAGAGCTGGGTTTGATTCCCCACTCCTCCACTTGCACCTGCTGGAATAGCCTTGGGTTAGCCATAGCTATCGCAGGAGTTGTCTTTGAAAGGGCAGCTGCTGGGAGAGCCCTCTCAGCCCCACCCACCACACAGGGTGTCTGTTGTTGGGTGTGGGGGGAAGATATAGGAGATTGTAAGCCACTCTGAGTCTCCGATTCAGAGAGAAGGGTGAGGTATAAATCTGCAGTCTTCTTTTTCGTCATTTGTTTGTTCCCCCCAACATTATTGATAGAAGCATGTGTGCATTGATAGAACACATTTTTAATTTAATAAAATTAATTATCAATACTGAAAAGTACACCATACATCACATGTAAAAGATATATAAAACAACAGCGTAAGTCTAGCATGCAGTACATTACAGTCCAGTACATTATTTACCTGACCTCAAAACACAGAAAAGAGACTATTTTAAGAAAGGGCCAGAACTCCACATTAAAAAAACACACCCACAAGCAACCTTGATTGAATCTATTACCATTGTATCATGATTTGCATGCACAACGGGAGAAATTGTACCAATGCCAAAGAGCTGATTAGTACAACAATGCCGCACAAAATGAATCTTGATACAATTATATGAAGATTGCTATTTACAGCATTTTTCCTGGCATAACATAAAGAGGGGAAGATCTGAGTACACTGAAGAAATGGAAAAGTACTTTCACCCAAGATTCCTTTCCTGCCTGGAGTCATGACTTTAGAGCTTCTTAGAGTCCAACTTTGGGCACAGGAAAATCTGTTACTCTTTGGATGGGAGACCACCAAGGAAGTCCAGGGTTACAACACAAAGGTAGGCAATGGCAAACCACTTTTGAATATCTCTTGTCTAGAAAACAGTACTGTTGTTGTTGTTCAGTCGCACAGTCGAGTCCGACTCTTTGCGACCCCACGGACAAAGTCACGCCAGGCCCTCCTGTCTTCCACCATCCTCTGAAGTCTGCTCAAATTCGTGTTTGTTACATCAGTAACGCTGTACAGCCATCTCATCTTCTGCTATCTCTTTCTTCTTTTGCCTTCTGTCTTTCCTAGCATCAAGATCTTCTCCAGGGAGTGCTCCCTTCTTATTTGGTGGCCGAAGGATTTGAGCTTCAGCTTCAGCATCTGACCTTCCAAGGATCAGTCAGGGTTGATTTCCCTTAGGACTGACTGATTTGATCTTCTTGCAGTCCAAGGGACTCTCAAGAGTCTTCTCCACTACCACAGCTCAAAAGCATCTATTCTTCTGCACTCGGCCTTCCTTATGGTCCAGCTGTCACAGCCATACATTACTACTGGGAATACCATCGCTTTGACTATATGGACTTTTGTTGGCAGGCTGATGTCTCTACTTTTTATTATACTGCCCAGGTTTGCCATAGCTGTCCTCCCAAGGAGCAAACATCTTTTAATTTCATGGCTACAATCACCATCTGCAGTGATCTTGGATCTCAGAAATGTGAAGTCTGTCACTACTTCCATGTCTTCTCCTTCTACTTGCCATGGTGTGATGGGGCCGGATGCCATGATCTTAGTTTTTTTGATGATGAGTTTCAAGCCTACTTTTGTGCTCTCCTCTTTTACCCTCAACAAGAGGTTCTTTAGGTCCTTCTCACTTTCTGCCATTAGAGTGGTGTCATCTGCATATCTGAGGTTGTTGACGTTTTTCCCGGCAATCTTAATTCCGGCTTGTGCTTCATCCAGGCCAGCATTTCACATGATGTACTCTGCATATAAATTAAATAAGCAGGGTGACAATATACATCCTTGTTGAACTCCTTTTCCTATCCTAAACCAATCAGTTGTTCCATATCCCATTGACAGTTGCTTCTTGACCCTTATACAGGTTTCTCAGGAGACATGTGAGGTGGTCTGGTACTCCCATCTCTTTAAGGACTTGCCACAGTTTGTTGTGATCCACACAATCAAAGGCTTTAGCATAGTCAATGAAGCAGAAATAGACGTTTTTCTGATACTCCCGTGCTTTCTCCATAATCCAGCGAATGTTGGCAATTTGATCTCTAGTTCCTCTACGTCTCCGAAACCCAGCTTGAACTTCTGGTAGTTCCCGATCGACATACTTCTGAAGCCTAGTTTGTAGGATCTTTAACATGACCTTGCTGGCATGTGAAATAAGTGCAATGGCGCGATAGTTTGAACATTCCTTGGCATTACCCTTTTTTGGGATTGGAATATAAACTGATTTTTTCCAAACCCGTGGCCACTGTTGTGTTTTCCAAATTTGTTGACATAATGTGTGCATCACTTTAACAGCATTATCTTTTAGGACTTTGAATAGCTCAACTGGGATACCATCATCTCCGCTCGCTTTGTTGTTAGTAATGCTTTCTAAAGCCCATTTGACTTAACTCTCCAGGATGTCTGGTTCAGGGTCATCGATTTCACTGTCATGGTTGTCTGGGACATTGAGATCCTTCTTCTATAATTCTTCTGTGTATTCTTGGCACCTCTTTCTGATCTCTTCTACTTCTGTTAGGTCCCTACCATTTTTGTCCTTTGTCATGGCCATCTTTGCACGAAATGCTCCCTTAATTTCTCCAATTTTCTTGAATAGAACTCTTGTCCTTCCCATTCTATTATTTTGCTCTATTGCTTTGCATTGTTCCTTCAGGAAGGCCTCCTTATCTCTCCTTGCTGTTCTCTGGAAATCTGCATTCAGTTGGATGAATCTTTCCTTTTCACCTTTGCCTTTTGCTTTCCTTCTTTCCTCAGCTATTTGTAAAGCCTCATCAGACAGCCACTTTGCTTTCTTGCATTTTTTTTTCCTTTGGGATGGTTCTGATTGCTGCCTTCTGTACAATGTCACGAACCTCCATCCATAGTGCTTCAGGCACTCTGTCTATCAACTCTAGTTCCTTAAACCTATTCTTCACCTCCACTGTATATTCATAAGGGATGTGATCAATGTCAAACCTGAATGGCCTGATGGCTTCCCCAGTTTTCTTCAGTTTAAGCCTGAATTTTGCAATGAGTAGCTCATGATCTGAGCCACAGAAAACAGTACTAGGTCACCATAAATTGGCTGCAGGGCTTTTTTTGTAGCAGGAACTCCTTTGCAGAATAGACTACACCCCCCCCCCCCCCGATGTAGCCAATCCTCCAAGAGCTTACAGGGCTCTTCTTACAGGGCCTACTGTAAACTCTTGGAGGATCAGCTACATCAGGGGTGTGTGGCCTATTATGCAAAGGAGTTCCTGCTACAAAAAAAGCCCTGGGGCACACCCCTGGTGTAGCCAATCCTCCAAGAGCTTACAGGGCTCTTCGTACAGGGCCTACCATAAGCTGCAGGAGGATCGGCTACATCAGAGGTGTGTGGTCTAATACGCAAAGGAGTTTCACATCTGCCCTCCAAACCGCACCTGTTCTCACTCCGTCTCCAGACACCTCCTATCCGGATTAAAAAGCCACCTGGATTTCCCTAATAGTTTCCCCCTGAATCGCATCTTGGTCGCATAATCAGTGGCTGTCTGAAGACCCGGATGCGACTCATAAGCAGAAGGGCTATGCGGGCGCACCAAGCCATTTCTGGCACTGTTGGTTTCCCCCCCACCCAACCTTTCTCTGAGGAGCACTTCTGCGCTTCTCTGCTTGAGCGAACACAAGGGAGACTTCTTTTTTTAAAACAACAACACAACCCTTTCTGCAGTAGGTCTGCGGTTGAGCCACCCTAGCAGTGTAAATAGGCAACCATGGACCGCTGCTGGGATCTTGCCACTTCAACAGCAGTGGTTGGACAGTCCAGAAATGGACCAACGTCAAGCGGTGGTTTTTTTTGGCGATGGGATAATATCACATCAATCTCACCCTTTGTGTCTCCCACTGGAGAGAAAGTCAGGGTATAAATGAAGCTAATGTGTTAATCAAAGGGTGATTAACGCATGGAATTCACTGCCACAGGAGGTGGTGGTGGCTACAAGACAGACAGCTTTAAGAGGGAATTGGAGAAACATATGGAGCAGAGGTCCATCAGTGGCTATTGGCCACAGCTTATTGTTGGAACTCTCTGTCTGGGGCAGTGATGCTCTGTATTCTTGGTGCTGGGGGGGGCAACAATGGGAGGGCTTCTAGTGTCCTGACCCCATTGGTGGACCTCCTGATGGCATTTGGGTTTTTTGGCCACTGTGTGACACAGAGTGTTGGACTGAATGGGCCATTGCCTTGATCCAACATGGCTTCTCTTATGTTCTTAAGTTAATTAAATTTAGAACACCATGATCTAAGAGGAGAAACGGAGATGAAAAGGATTACAGGAGCATCCTCGCTCTAGACCAGGTCTCTTTTTACGGCTTAAAGCACCACTCTACCAACTGTGATGTTCTCTCGAAAGGGCAAACTTACAGCCCGGCAACGTGGGAGACACAGAATTAGTCTCCTGACATTTTAACTAAAATAGCAGACATGTTGAACTGTGAATGCAATCAAAGCAGCAGCAAAGGGAGGTGTTATTCTGCTCCACACACACACACACACCCCGCAGGCTGTTTTACTGATCAAAATACCTCCCTCCTCCAAACTCCTTTCCTGCCAGTGGGATAAAAGCACAGGGTCATTGTATAAGGGCAAAAGTAACATGGGTGAGACAGCTGGGATCAGAAAAGCCCATGACTGAGGGAGTGATGGCTGTAGCTGGACTGGCCTCTCCCTTGCTTTCCTCCAGCCATCCCCTCTCTTATATTTTAACATCAGTTTTACTCACAGATGTATATAAGGGAACTATCTAGAGTTGTCAGCCTCCAGGTGGGGCCTGGAGATCTCCTACTTTTACAACTGATCTTCAGCTGATAGAGATCAGCTCCCCTAGAGGAAATGGCTACTTTGAAGGGTGGAGTCTATGGCATTGTACCATGCTGAGGCCTTCCCCTCCCCAAACCCTGCCCTCTTCCAGACCCATCTCCAAAGTCTCCAGGTATTTTCCAAGATAGACCTGGCAACCCAAGAACTATCCTTTAGACAAGATATATCAATTGTGCTGCATGTGCCTTCTATTGGGTGTTAATTAAGAAGAAGATGAAGACGAAGAAGAAGATGATGATATTGGATTTATATCCCACCCTTCACTCTGAATCTCAGAGTCTCAGAGCGGCTCACAATCTCCTTTATCTTCATCCCGCACAATAAACACCCTGTGCGGCAGGTGGGGCTGAGAGTGCTCTCCCAGAAGCTGTCCTTTCAATGACCACTCTGCAAGAGCTCTGGCTGACCCAAGGCCATTCTAGCAGCTGCAAGTGGAGGAGGGGGGAATCAAACCCGGTTCTCCCAGATAAAAGTCCATGCACTTAACCACTGCACCAAACTGATAGAAACTGTTTTAATAGTTAAAGGATGTTTATTGTTTTAGTATTGTTCTTACCCACCCTAAGCCTTGCTCTGCAAGGGAGGGCAGGCTATCAATCTAATAAATCAAATCAAAAAATGGCCTCCAAGGAAGAAGGCTTCTTTAAACAGCTGTTTCAGATGCTTTGTTGAACAGTGGGATGGAAAAGAAAATTCCAAGGAAAGCTTTCCCCCCAAATAGCTAGGGAGGTTTCCAAAACTCTTGTCCTCTGAATTTCTTCCTACAATAGCTCGACTTTCTTTCCAAGAAGATGCTTTGATAATCCTCCATTATTCTATCTTTTTTTAAAAAAAATTCTAAATATACCGCAGAGCCTTGTAGCATGTTCAGCCTGCTACAGCTTCGGATTCATCTGTTCATCTCACTGTTTCCTCCCTTAAGGCATGCACATTGGGGGAGAAAGCTGCACAGAGCAAATGGTGTATACATTCAATCCAAGATTGCTTTTGTGTGGTGTTTTCCCAGTGCACAGAAGCAAAGTGTGCACACAGTCATTCCAAGATTGGCGGGGTGTTTTTGGTGGGCGTTTTTTTTTTGGGGGGGGGGTCTGGTATTTATGTATTAGTGTACTTGTGTGAGTGTGTGCACCTGGAAGTCACGGCGACCTCTGGTAACTGATCCCTACTAGGGGATTATATTCAGGGAAGTGACTGAATAAAGCCTGCCCCTGTCTCCCAACTCCTGGTATTCCAAGGAGGTCTCCCATCCAAGTACTTGCCAGAGTTGACCGTGCTAGCTTCTGAGAGCTGACAAGATCGGACTTGCCTGAGCTATTCAGGTCAGGGTGTTCCAAGGCTGTCCTTGTGTGGTGTTGTACCACAGCACAGAAGTACATGTCCATATCAGCAAAATAATCCACAAATATTGGGTTGGCGTCTAAAGACCACAGGGGCATGAATTGGTCATGTTACCTGAAATGCAATCCCCTGGGGGGAACAATGGACCATCAGAGATTGTGGGGTACAGCATGAGGGTCTACAACAGGTAGAGAAAGCCAGTAGAAGCATTCCTCATGGCTGGAAATGTGACTTGAGGAAAAGGATTTAGGATCCATTCCACTGAATCTTGATGCAATCATATCAGTGGATCAGGAGGAAGCACTTTCTCAATGAGTGCGTGCTTGTCAGAAAGATGGGGAAGGTTGGTTGAAGGAACGGACAAAAATGGCCAAATACGGATGTTCTACTTCTGGAACGAATTTGAGAATTTCTGCCTTTTAAAGCAGAGTTGAATCAGAATGTTGAATCAGAATAGAGCATCTGCTTGGTAAGCAGAAGGTCCCAGGTTCAATCCGCGGCATCTCCAACTGAAAGGGTCCAGGCAAATAGGTGAGAAAAACCTCAGCTTGAGACCCTGGAGAGCCGCTGCCAGTGTGAGTAGACAATACTGACTTTGATGGGCCAAGGGTCTGATTCAGTATAAGGCAGCTTCCTAGGTTCATATGTTGTGCTAAACTAAATTCTGGAATGTAAGCGGGAAATTCTTTCGACTCTTATTCATAGTGGCTCAAAGGGGTTTTTTTGTTTTTTGTTTTTTAAATGACACCTTAAGCATTCTCATAACTCTTTCAGTTATCTCGAAAAGATTCCCATCTTCAAGTTTGGGCAATCAATTTACAGTCACTTTACAACGTTATTAATATTTGACCATAAGTGGCAGAAATGTCATAAGCCAAGGCAGGAATTCTTTAACTACTGAAATGGAATCAAATAATTGGTAAGTGATTAATCAACTGAACACTTAATCGATGGGCAGTGCCAAGGCAGATCAACAGCACATGGACGTCTTCTAAGCATGCTGTTTGGAAGGGAGCATCATTTTATGGAATAAACAAGGTATTACCAACCAAGAGCCAGTTTGGTGTAGTGGTTAAGTGCCTGGACTCTTATCTGGGAGAACCGGGTTTGATCCCCCCCTCCTCCACTCGCAGCTGCTGGAATGGCCTTGGGTCAGCCATAGCTATCGCAGGAGTTGTCCTTGAAAGGGTAGCTGCTGTGAGAGCCCTCTCAGACCCACCCACCTCACAGGGTGTCTGTTGTGGGGGAGGAAGATAAAGGAGATTGTGAGCCGATTCAGAGTGGAGGGCGGGATATAAATCCAACGACTTCTTCAGAACAAGAGCATTAACAAAAATTATTTCCTGACTCTTCCTGTACGCATGTGTATGTGCGTTCAGAAGTGCGCAAGTTTCGCCTCACTCACCTGTTTTACACACAGATAAAGGTGTTTACACTGAAATTAAGAACCAATAATTTTTTTGCAAGCAACTTTGTGTCTTAATTTAAACAGTCCTACAACCTATTTATACAATCCAAATCATCAATGAAACTAGGTTCAGTTATGAACGTATGAACGTATGAAGCTGCCTTCTACTGAATCAGACCCTGGGTCCATCAAAGTCAGTATTGTCTCCTCAGACTGGCAGCGGCTCTCCAGGGTCTCAAGCTGAGGTTTTTTGCACCTATTTGCCTGGACCCTTTTTTGGAGATGCCAGGGATTGAACCTGGGACCTTCTGCTTCCCAAGCAGATGCTCTACCACTGAGCCACTGTCCCAGTTATGCAATAGGCAGCAATTCAACAACGATATCACACTCGCGGCTGGTTTATAAAAGTTCCTACCCTCACTCTGTAAAGAACAAAGAAGGCTCATCAGAATTTTAAAGCATGGAGCGGCTCGCTTTGCAAAGTTCATAATAAAGGATGCAACGCATTCCCAATATTTGTGCCACGGTCCTGTTGCAATTTTCTTCCTACCCAAAGGTGTGATGACAGGTAAGTGGAACCAGTAAAGCAGACATCCTTGAACTTGGCGGGGATCCACAAACGGGAGTGGAGATGGGAGAACTCGCCCTCTGGATTACAGACGGATTCACGTAACACTTTTTCAGCTCACCCCTCAATGTGCTTGATTATTTTGGAACCAGACACAGAAGGAAAAAAACTTAAATGCAGCGAGAGTCCCTTGGACTGCAAGAAGATCAAATCAGTCAGTCCTAAGGGAAATCAACTCTGATTGTTCCCTGGAGGGTCAGATGTTGAAGCTCAAATACTTTGGCCACCAAATGAGAAGGGAGCACTCATTGGAAAAGACCCTGATGTTGGGAAAGACAGAAGGCAAAAGAAGGGGGCAGCAAAAGATGAGATGGCTGGAGAGCGTTACTGATGTAACTAACACAAATTTGAGCAGACGTCAGAGGATGGGGGCAGACAGGAGGGCCTGGTGTGACTTTGTCCATGAGGTCGCATAGAGTTGGACTTGACTGTGCGACTGAACAACAAAAAGTGGACCGGTCTGCTTAAATCTTGACCGATTTAACACTAGGCTGATTCTGTTCTCAGAGTACTTTCCCCCACCCGGCACTTCTGTCTGATTGTGTACAAGCTGCCACGAGGTAGCGATTTGCCCTGCCTCTTTCCCACGGCAAGCAGAAATTGGTTTTCAGAGGATCCTGCTTGCTGCAGGAAAGAGGTGAGACAAGTCGCAGCCCTGTGGCAGCTTGGGCGAAATTGGACAGAAGTGCTGGGGAGAAGGGCTCTGAGACCGGAATAAACCTAGTGAGAAATCGGTTCTTCTGTATTTGTCCTACGGCTTGAAAGTTTGTTGTATCCTCTATTGCGAACTTTGCAAAGCCAGACGCTTCACGCTTTAAAATTCTGATAAGAGCCTTTGCTGTTCTTTACAGAGTGAGGTTAGGAATTTTTGTAAACAAGCTGTGAGTGTGATATCGCTGTTGAATGGCTGCCTATTGTGCAACTGAACCTGTTTTCATTGACAAACGGATTGTATAAACAAGTCTTATGACTATTTAAATTAAGACTCAAAGTTGTTTGGAACATAATTATTGGTTCTTTATTTCAGTGCAAAATGCCTTTATCTGTCGACTGACACACTGCAACTGTCCATATCTTTCACTTTATATTACCACCTATTTTGTACAGCAATGAGTTTGAGAGGTAAGGATTTGTGCTGACAGCGACACATCACAATTCAAAGAGTTTAAACCATAACCGTTCCGATCAAAACAAACAGCGAACCTGATGTTTAATGTATTAGCAGCTGCAAAAATATTAATTCTGGGCAAGAAGAGAGGCGCCAGCAATTAAGGAATGAGAAAAACAAAATCTGGACCGTAATTAGATGCCTGAAATTAGGTATTCTGCCATATAGAGAAGGAAAATGAGCTCTTGAAGTTTTCTCGTCTAATGGGATAGGAATAATGAAATTAGATCTCTCGGATGGTTTGATAGGTGGAAGAATTAAATTACGATAGCAATTAGTATCACAGCGGAAGAACATAAGAGAGAATATTGGTGTTCATATTTTGTGTCTTGAGTTGTTATGTTTACACAACTGTAGATGCCTAATGTGGACTCCTTCGTTGAATAAGCATGGTGTGGTGGTCAGAACAGAATGTGGGAGACCGGAGTTCAAATCCCCACACAGCCATGAATCTCCCTGGACCAACTTGTAGGAGTCATGCCACTCATCCTGGCCTACCCCACAGGGTTGCAGTGAGGATGTGATGGCAAAAGGGAAATCATGGATGCAGCCTTCTACACTCCTTGGAAGAAAGG
The DNA here is from genome assembly GCF_032191835.1 of Heteronotia binoei. Classification (NCBI taxonomy): domain Eukaryota; kingdom Metazoa; phylum Chordata; class Lepidosauria; order Squamata; family Gekkonidae; genus Heteronotia; species Heteronotia binoei. The sequence continues at coordinate 12,456 of NW_026800159.1, forward strand.
TGGGATTAAAATATACTGGATATATAGAATGAAATGTCATTTGACATTTTGAATGTGTGGTTATAAAGAAAAGGTTTAGGCTACTTAATGTATTTTAAGTGTTCATGGAGTTACCAGACTCCAGGTCCTAGTGGGGCTTCCCCCACTTTTGGGGGCTTCAGCCCACCACCAACCAGGTGGCTGGTGGGGGAAACCCCACCCCCAAACAGTGACATCATTGTGCAACATCCCCAATGGAATGACATCACTTCTGACACATGACCCTCTGGCTTTTGGGCAAATTCTATGGTTTTAGAGCCTAGAAACCCACCAAGCTTTCCCCAAAAAACAGAACATGGCCTTCAGTGTTGCAGATGCGATGACATCACTTCAGGGTGACATCATCATATTGGGACATCCTGCCCCCTTCCACAATACCTGCCCCATTCTCCTGCCACATAGAAGAGGAGGAGGAGGAAGACATTGGCTTTATACCCCACCCTTCACTACTCGAAGGAGTCTCAGAGTGGCTTACAATCGCCTTTCCCTTCCCCTCCCCACAACAGACACTCTGTGAGTAGATAGAGTAGCTCTTCCAGCACTGGAAAGATATGATCCCCATAAGTCATTCAAGTCAGCAAATTCTCTGCTGCATTTTGGATCAATGGTCTTTTTGGGTCAGCCCCATGCAGAGAGTCTTGAGAAGAAGGAAGAAGAAGATTTTTGGATTTATAAAAGATTTATAAATCTCAGAGTCTCAGAGCAGTCACAATCTCCTCTACCTTCCCCCCCACAACAAACACCCTGTGAGGAAGGTGGAGCTGAGAGTGCTTTTACAGCAGCTGCCCTTTCAAGGACAGCTTCTATGAAAGCTATGGCTGATCCAAGGCCATCTCAGCAGGTGCAAACGAAGGAGTGGGGAATCAAACCCGTTCTCCCAGATAAGAGTCCACGCACTTAACCACTACACCAGAAAGAAGAAGAAGAGGAGGAGATTGGATTTATACCCTGCCCTTCGCTAGCCAAAGGAGTCTCAGAGCAGCTTACAAATCTCCTTTCCTTCCCCTCCCCACAACAGACACCCTGTGAGGTAGGTGAGGATGAGAGAGCTCTCCCAGAACTGCTCTTGAACAGAATAGCCTTGAGAGAACTTATGGTTGACCCAAGGTCACAACAGCAGGTGTGTGTGGAGGAGAGGGGAATCAAACCCGGTTCTCCCAGATACGAGTCTGCACATGTAACCACTACACCAAACTGGCTCTCTTACACCAATTTAACTTGCATGTGATTGTTGCAAAATGGATGCCTGTGGATGATGTGGTGTGCCATGAGAAAATATCCAGCAAGGCTGTGGCTAGAAGTCTCTACAGGTCTCAGCCACAGCCCAGCTCCCAATCAGTGGCTTCAGGCCTTCCTTTGAATTCTTCCTTCCTTTCTTTCTCTCTTTCTTTCTTTCTTTCTTTCTTTCTTTCTTTCTTTCTTTCTTTCTTTCTTTCTTTCTTTCTTTCTTTCTTTCTTTCTTTCTTTCCATCCATCTATCTTAGACTTGCTAGGCTCAGAGGGGCTTACATCAGTGAAAAGCACAATAACATGATTAAAACCGCATTAAGATACTTAACCCACACTATAACAATATACTAACCAAGATGGGAATAAAACTTCCCAGTGCCTGCTTGCCCCCTGGGTAAATACGATGTTGGGAAGTGGAGAAGGGAGAAAGGGTGGGATGTGAGAGTACCAGGCCGTTACTGTCCTCAACCAAATGCTTGGCAGAACATCTTTGCCTTGCAAGCCCTATAGAATGGTAATGAATCCCTTCCCCCGTGTGGCAATCCACGGCTGAGAGAGCTGGCTACTACAAAGCTGCTCTCTTGCTATGAAGAATTCCAAGGGATGGCTTTTGCGGGAAGAAAAGAAGGTCAGCAGAGGCCTCTGTGTTGTAGCAGGCAAGTCACGCTCATTAGATTCCTTAAAGCTTTACAAACTGATACAAAATGCCCTAATGCCTGTACACGGAGGGAGTCCTCCTATTTCTAACTCCAAATATTGTCTCTTTGGTTGACAGCAGCCCAGTTGGACAGAGAGTCATTTGGGCTGTAGGGCGGATTTAACTATTTCCCCTTAGCCTCCAGCACTTTTATGCTTTTTTTTTTTTAAAGGTATATTCTTTAGCACATCTGAGAAAGAATAAAAGCAGCACATCTCATCTCCAGGAAACGTGCATGTGTGGGCTATTCAGTTCGGAAAGCATTCACGTTCCCGATTGTGCGTTGGATTCAGAGGGCCAGTGGCTCTCTCAGAACTCACAAAACACAAAGACGGCAAGAAGCTTGAAAAGGAGCGAAGAAGAAGATAAAAGGGTCGTTCTAATTCGGCTTGATGCTGCCACCAGCTCCTTGTCACAGATGCAGAGCTATTGCGCTGGTAACAGCACGGAGTTTCATTCATCTGGTGGGCCACATATAATAGCCTCTAGGAACAGGTGTACTAGTGGAGCTGATTGACTGGTATTGCATGAAGATACAGATTGCATCAACTGCTATCTCTCACCTCCATGGGAGGTGGTGGCAGCTACAAGCATAGACAGCTTCAAGAGGGGATTGGATAAGCATATGGAGTAGAGGTCCATCAGTGGCTATTAGCCACAGCTTATTGTTGGAACTCTCTGTCTGGGGCAGTGATGCTCTGTATTCTTGGTGCTTGGGGGGCACAGAGGGAGGGCTTCTAGCCCCACTGGTGGACCTCCTGATGGCACTTGGGTTTTTGGCCACTGTGTGGCACAGAGTGTTGGACTGGATGGGCCATTGGCCTGATCCAACATAGCTTCTCTTATGTTCTTAGGATAGAGGGATGACATATAGCTACTATGAATTGAGAAAGCACAGCAATCTTTTTTTGTTTTTTTAGCTGTTCTGACTGGTTCAAATCACAGCAGCCTCATATAAGAACATAAGAGAAGCCATGTTGGGTCAGGCCACTGGTCCATCCACTCCAACACTCTGTCGCACAGTGGTCAAAAAACCAGGTGCCATCAGGAGGTCCACCAACGGGCCCAGGACACTGGAAGCCCTTCCACTGTTACCTCCCCACAAGCACCAAGAATACAGAGCATCACTTGCCCCAGAGAGAGAGAGTTCCATCTATGCTGTGTGGCTAATAGCCACAAATGAACCTCTGGTCCATATGTTTATCTAACTCCCCTCTTAAAACCATCAGTGCTTGTAGCTGCCACCACCTTCTGTGGCAGTGAATTCTACAGGGAAACCTTCAGGGAGAAGCACTGGTTTATATGAAAGGTGCCTCCATGTGAAAGGTAATGTCTCAGTGGTTTGCATGCAGAATGTCACAGGTTCTACCCCCGATATCTCCAGTTAAAAGGTTCTAGGTAGTAGTTGTTAGGAAAGACCTTTCTCTGCCTGGGATTCTAGTCAAAATGGCTAAAGCTGCTCTAATCGGACCAATGGCCTGACTTGAGGCAAAATAGCTTCATGGGTTCATTTACATCTTCAAGTGAATCAACCTAGGTTATGAGCCCACCAGCAGCCCTATATGTTCTCAGGAGCCTTTGCTTGGCACCTATTGAACTGCTCCATATGATTCAACAGGATGATGATTTCAGCACCACCAACAGTGGACAGCTCCAACAGCCAAAGTCCTATCACGTTGCAGCTGATTTATGCCAACCCCATAGAGTTTTCAAGGCAAGGGATGAACAGAAGTGGTTTGCCATTGTCTGCCTCTGGGCAGCAATCCTGGATTTTCTTGGTGGTCTCGCATCCATGCACTAACCAGGGCCGACCCTGCTTAGTTTCAGAGATCTGATGAGATCAGGCTAATCCGGACCATTTGGGTCAGGGTCTCAGTCCTCTTTAGTCTAGCATTAGCAGCTGAGGGTAGAACATGGTGTAATAATGGCCTCCTTCATACAATCAGTACATGCATGGGAGGTATGGATGGGGATTAAGCCTCTCTTTCCTCCCCAGACCTCCAAGCATTAAACCAAAGAACCAAACAGTGGCTATATGTACAAGCCATGTGTACATAAGCTCCTCTCTCTGTTGAGCATCCCTTTGGTTGGGAGGTGCTGATTCCACATACAGGGCTTACATAGGTATGCAAGATTACTGCCTGAGCCCTACTATTGGGGAGGGTGGTCAAAAATCTAATAAAATCAAATCAAGATGCATGCATTATTCATTATATTATTAACTGAGGCTAACTGTATGGCGCTACTATACTTTTCAAGCTGATAATTTCCAACTTAGAATCCCTGCTTCAGTTTCACTTTTCTCTAGTGCAAATCACCACTTCAGTTTTACTTTTCTCTAGTGCAAATCAAACTCACAAGACTTTATTTTTCTCATGTCATAAAACTGATAATTATAAAGGAATACAATAAAAATCAGAATTCTAATTACAATTCAACCAGCTATCAGTTCAGGAACAAATCTTGCCTGTCAGCCATCTCATCCATTCTTTTGGTTAATTAAATGCCGCATGAAGCAACACAGCCTTGTATGCCCTGCAGAACCATAAGAGATCTTGCATAGCACTAATCTCCATGTGGAGCTGGTTTCAAATGGCAGGGGCAGCCACCAAGAAGGCCCTTCCCTTAGATCACAAACAGGCTACTTGTTGACCAGCAGACCCATAGATATGCTGTCAAGCGCCGATATTTCTCAATAAGCAGCCTTTTGTTTCAAGGACGGACGGTGGCTCAGGGGCAGAGCATCTGCTTGGGAAGCAGAAGGTCCCAGGTTCAATCCCTGGCATCTCCAAAAAAGGGTCCAAGCAAATAGGTGTGAAAAACCTCAGCTTGAGACCCTGGAGAGCCGCTGCCAGTCTGAGAAGACAATACTGACTTTGATGGACCAAGGGTCTGATTCAGTATAAGGCAGCTTCATATAAATCAAAGCTGTTTTATTGTTAGAAATTCAGGAGCTGTACCAAGGACACAAGCCTTGGGAGTAATGAGGCATACAGAGTTACACAGTTGCTATATCGGATATCTTCAAAAGTTACGTTACAGATGCATACGAGTCATGGGTTCAAAGGTTGCTAAACACAATCTCTTTTATTACTAAGAAATTTGGGCTATTAAAAATATCTCCCATTCTCACACTTCTCCAGCAGAAGATAAGAGTTGTCTGTGTGAACCTGTGGGAGAGGCGACTTGAAAGTGGTTCCAGCCAGGCTGTAGCATAAACATCTTTGGGCAAGATGGATTTATTACTTGCCCAATGGTTGTAATTTTTTTTAATTAAGCGGGGTGGGGGCAGTAAAGAGCTGGTGACCTGCTCTTTGTCTAAGAACCCATCATGTTACAGAAATAAAGCGCGCTTGACATATGCTGGGGCTCACAAGGTCCTGGCCCCACCACAAAAACACTGCGGCCAGTGAGTCCTGGCACCACCCCCTACCACTTCCAAATTCCACCAGAATGGGCCAAATCTGTGTCAGAGATGTAGAAGCAGTGACCACTGGACTGACCAGTCACAGGGAGCAGTCCCAAGGAAGACACTCGAGACAGACAGCAGGTTAAACAAACTGTATTGGGTTCACGCAGGTAACAGAGTCAGTAGGCAGTCCAAGGGTCATACACTTACACACAAGTAGAGCCAGGCAGAGGTACAAATACAGAGTCCAAGAGAGTAGTCATTACACGGTCCAAAGTCATCACTCCAATATCCATTATCCAAACAGTATGCCACGCTAGTATCATTCTTTCCCTAGCCCACAGCGAACTGGTAGCTGGCTACTGTATTTCTAGTGGTCTTAGCCAATCACAATGCAAACTGGTTAAGTGGCCTACACCTGACGACAATGTACCATCTGTAGTCAAGGGTGACTCAATCCCTGACAGTTCCAAGCCTCCTTAAAGGAATAGGACACTGTCAATCCGTCCTCACTCCCAATCATCAAAGGCCCCTAAAACCGGCAGGCTGCAACATCGGAGAAAACGTGTGCTGGGGTGCTCAAGGTCCATTCCTGCATCCCAGTGCCAAGAGCCCGGCTGGGGTCACCAAACCAGATGCCCCACAGCTCCCCCAAAGAAAAACATCCCGGTTATGTGCCCCACCAAATTGGAAATCCTGGCTACAGTCCTGTGGACCAGGTACCTGCAGTAGGCCCCAAGAAGGAGATCAAAGGGGGAGAGGGATGGAAAAGATGGAAGAAATGTGAGCTGTTTATGAGATCCAAAGGATACCCATAACACACTCGCAGCCAGGAGTGGTCCCATCCAGAAAAAGCTTGGCTGCTCCGTTCTATGGAATGCACAAACTGGTCCTTGAAGTACTGCAGTGGATCCGAGGAGCAAGGGAGAGGAACGGCACACAAATGCCGCAACCATTTCCTGCTTCCGTCGCCCTCCTCTTAGCCTTTCGGCCATCTCACAAAACACAGCGGCTCATCCGCTTGGAAATCTCATTCTCTCCACTTATCCAGCCCTCTCACATCCCGCCCTACCCCCATAAGAGAAATGTGACAGACTACAAAAAATATTGTCTCTCACAGTCCCATCCGCTGCCCCCAAGGTGTCGATGAGTTCAACATGGCTTGTTTGGCTGCTAATTTCCAAGGGCATGTTGAGCGCCTTTCCTTCCCCGGGCTTAACAGGCAAATTGGCTTTCTGATTTTAGAAGCTGTGCACTGCATCTCTCTCTCTCTCATAGACGGACACAGATCTCTGTCTTTTGGTTCAGATTCTCTGATATCATCTGCCCTCCCTCCCTTAGGGCCCAAAGAGACACAATGGGGAGAGAGGCAGCGTGGTTTAGCTGCTGGACCAAGAGGATGAGGGAAAGAACTAGGTTAAAAGCTCCACTTGGACATGAAATTCACTGAAGGCCAATCTCTCTTTCTCTCTCTCTCTCTGCTTACCCAGCTTCAAAGGTCATTGTGAGGGTAAAACCAACAAGGGGAGAACAGGGGATGCTATCCTGAACATCCGTCCATTCATCTGTCTGCCTTTCTCCCCAATGTGGAAGGCAGACAGGCAGACAGGCAGACAAAGCAGTTTACTTCATTCTCCTCTCCTCTCTTCCATTTTATCTTCACAATTTACAAGGTAGGTTAGGCTGAGAGTGTGTGACTGGCCCAAAGTTACCCCTGCAAGACTCCATGGCAGACTGGGGATTTCCCAGATCCTAGTCTGACACGTTAACCACTACATCACATTGGGCGTTTTCGCACTCACCTTCAGCCGGCGCGACCCCCCTCTTCACCGCGCAGGATCTGCGCGGATTTCGCACTAAATGCCGCGGAGCAGCCGGAAGAGCCGGAAGCTCCCGGCGCAAAAGCCGCTCAAATGTAAACCGCCAAAAAGCAGTTTCCGTTTGCGCGGCTTTTGCGACGGGAGTTTCCGGCTCTTCTGGCTGCTCCACGGCATTTAGTGCGAAATCCGCGCAGATCCTGCGCGGTGAAGAGGGGGGTCGCGCCGGCTGAAGGTGAGTGCGAAAACGCCCACTGATATTCTCCTTGGCATAAAGGGAGGCTAAAAATGCCATCTGCACTGGGGAACTTCCCAGAGTTTTCCAAAGTTTGTCCCCATGCCCCTTTGATTTCAGTTGGCAAAAACCAGGACTTTTTTTGTATCAGGAACTCCTTTGCATATTAGGCCACACACCCCTGATGCAGCCAATCCTCCAAGAGCTTACAGAGCTCTTTTTGCAGGGCTTACTGTAAGCCCTCGGAGGATTGGCTACATCAGGGGTGTGAGGCCTAATATGCAAAGGAGTTCCTGATACCAACAAAGCCCTAGTTAAAACCCTCCAGCCCAGCACAGCTTCCATAATCAGAGCCACACATACACATACCCCCAGGCATGGTCTTTGCCCTGGAAGTTTCTTTTAACCTGATTTTGGTCCCCCTCCCTTTCTCGGGCTACCAGCAGCCAGGGTTGAGGAGTCAATAAGTGAGACGTTCAGGACTGAGTTAAATTCTTTCTCCCTCTGCCTCAGCTGTATTCCACATCAGAGCACACGGTCAATAGCTATTCACATTTTTTTTTTGACATGTTAAAGGTAAAGGTACTGGTAATTCCTTGTGCAAGAACCGAGTTGCTACCAACCCATGGGGTGACATCACATCACAGCGTTTTCTTGGCAGACGATTTGTTATGGGGTGGGTTTGCCATTGCCTTCCCCAGACATCAACGCTTGACTCCCAGCAAGCTGGGTACTCATTTTACTGACCTTGGAAGGATGGAAGGCTGAGTCAGTCTTGAGCCAGCTACCTGAACCCAGCTTCTGCCAGGATCGAACTCAGGTTGTGAGTAGAATTTAGACTGCAGTACTGCAGCTTACCACTCTGAAGAAGATACTGGATTTATATCCCCGCCCTCCACTCCGAATCTCAGAGTGGCTCACAATCTCCTTTATCTTCCTCCCCCAGAACAGACACCCTGTGAGGTGGGTGGAGCTGAGAGGACTCTCACAGCAGCTGCCCTTTCAAGGACAACCTCTGACAGAGCTATGGCTGACCCAAGGCCATTCCAGCAGGTGCAAGTGGAGGAGTGGGGAATCAAACCCGGTTCTGCAGACTTAACTACTACACCAAACTGGCTCTCTGCATCATGAATGTTTTGTTGTTCAGTCACACAGTCTAGTCAACTCTTTGAGACTCCATGGACCAAGTCACACCAGGCCCTCCTGTCTTCCACCATCCTCCAAAGTCCGCTCAACTTCATGTTAGTTACATCAGTAATGCTGTCCAGGCATCTCATCTCTTGCCATCTCCTTCTTCTTTTGCCTTCTGTCTTTCCCAGCACCAGGGAGTGCTCCCTTCTCATTTGGCGGTCAAAGTATTTGAGCTTCAGCTTCAGCATCTGACCTTCCAAGGATCGGTCAGGGTTGATTTCCCTTCGGACTGACTGATTGGATCTCCTTGCAGTCCAAGGGACTCTCAAGAGTCTTCTCCACCACCCACAACGCGAAAGCATCTATTCTTCTGCACTCGGCCTTCCTTAAGGTCCAGCTCTCACAGCCATACATTACTTCTGGGAATACAATCGCTTTGACTGTATGGACTTTGGTTGGCAGGGTGACGTCTCTACTTTTTATAATATTGCCTAGGTTTGCCATGGATGTTAGGATGATTTAATCCTGAATCTGGCAGCACTGCATCTATTTCAGCATCTATTTCAGATCTCCTAAGATCCTTATCTGATCTGGAAGGGGTGTGTGTGTGTGTTGTGAACCTCTACCCTGCGGTCAGGTTTTTAATTTGAGTTAATGACAACGAAGTGCTTTATATATCTTTATCTCTGTGCCCGCTCCTGCAGAGAACTTGGCTCTCATAGCGCTAGTTAAACGTCTCTGTAACGCAGCAGACAGGAGCTGGTAATAGCCGCAGATTCCAGCAGGGGACTGTACGCAGTATTTAACAGCTTAGCTGTCTGCCTGGTGAAATTCCACTCGCTCGTGCATCGCATGTTCAGGATCTGGGACAAACTCTTCATCTCAGGGCCCGAGGCAGTGGCCTGGTCTAGAAACAAGGAGGAAGAACCGCTCCTTATTTTCTATTCATTTAGGTTTTTGTGTCAACAGTTGTGTGATGCTATTTCATTTCCCTCTTGGTATTATAGATCACTTTGCACAAAGCGCAACTGCCGTCCATTTGTACATGCTAGTTGCACATCCAGTGTCGGGAATGTACTACACGATAAGGTTACTATGCTGATCTGCCGATGCACCACTGACAAATGGGACTGAAAATATTTTACAGGGAACATTCAAAGCAAGGGGAAAAGAAACTGACACAAAGTAGAGCAGGCTTGATTTTGCAAACAGGGAAAGTGACATTGAAGCCGCAAGGTTTTATCTATGCTTTATGGCCCACATATTTATGTTTTATATTAGGCTTGCCACCTTGTGAGTTGGGGTGGAGCCTGGCAAGGGTGGAGTTTGGGAAGAGGGAGGAGCTCAGCAGGGATGTGACATCACTCTAGGACTTCAGTTTCTCCTAGACTTTATGGTATACCATAGAGTCTGCCCTCCAACACTATTTCCTTCAGGGAATTGATCTCAGTAGTATTGAGATTACTTGTAATTCTGGGAGATATCCAGGCCCCACCTGCAGGACAGCAACCCTAGTTTTATATTTATGTTTTATATCCCTTTCTCTCACCAAGGGAATCTGGGAGGTGCTCAGGATTCTGCCTCCAAAGTTTCAGCCTCCCAGCAACCCTGTGAGGTAGGTCAGGCTATGCAAGAGTGACTGGCCCAAGGACATCTAGGGAACTTCATGGGAGAGTGCAGAGTTGAATCCAGTGCCTCCAAATCCTGGTCAGGGCATGCTAACCAAAGTAAACTCTGCACAAGACCACAAGCTTGAAATCCTTCCTGCCCAGAAAACTCCCAGAAATTTGCATTTTGGAAGAGGAGGAGGAGAGTTAGATTTATACCCTGCTGTTCACTTGGAGTCTCAGAGTGGCTTACAATCTCCTTCTCTTCCTCTCCTCACAACAGACACCCTGTGAGCAGTGTTCCCTCTGAGCTGAATTAGTGTGAGCTAGCTCACAATTTTTTAGTGTCCAGCTCACACATTTTTGTCTCAGCTCAGGAAAAATGGCCCCAGAGCAAAAGGATTTATGCAGGAGCTCACAACTTTAATGCCAGTAGCTCACAAAGTAGATTTTTTGCTCACAAGACTCCACAGCTTAGAGGGAACATTGCCTGTGAGGTAGGTGGCCCTGAGAGAGCTCTGACAGAAACTGCTCTTGAGACAACAGCTCTGAGAGAACTTGCGACTGACCCCAAGGTCACCCTGCTGGCTGCAAGCGGAGGAGTGGGGAATCAAACCCAGTTCTCCAGATTGGAGTCTTCCACTTTTAGCAACTACACCAAACTGGCTCTCAAAGGACCTCTTGATGCACAGAAAGGAATGAAAAGGAGCAGTCACGGCTAAAGCAGTTATTGGTTTTAATGTTGCAAGTTGCTACAAAACCTTTTGGGTGAGTGGCAAGTAAAAAAAAAATCAAATAAATAAGAAAGACGTTTGTGCTGCATGCCTCCCTCTTCTGTTCAGATTCAACTGAACTTCTAGCACCGAGTAATTTGCTTCAGCTCATGCACTTCGCCTCCCCCCCATTCATATCTGAAGTGCATGAATAAAAACCCTACCAAAAAAAAACTCAATCTCAATGTGATTGGTATTACATAATGAGTTCTTTACACGATGTTTTCTTCCTGTTCATTAGTAAACCATTGCCTCTCAACCAATGTCCCCTCTAAGCTGCAGAGTCTTGTGAGCAGAAAGTCTACTTTGTGAGCGACTGGCATTAAAGTTGTGAGCTACTGAATAAATTAGTGTGCTCTGGGGTCATCCTTCCTGAGCTAAGACAAAAATGCGTGAGCCGGAGGCTAAAAAAATCTGTGAGCTAGCTCACGCTAACTCAGCTTAGAGGGAACACTGGTTGAGTTAGCTGAGAGTTAGCTCACAGATTTTTAGCCTCTAGCTCATTTTTGTCTTAGCTCAGGAAGGATGACCCCAGAGCACAATAATTTATGCAGTAGCTCACAACTTTAATACCAGTAGCTGACAGAGTAGAATTTTTGCTCACAAGCCTTTGCAGCTTAGAGGGAACATTGCTCTCAACATAACTATGGTTTAATAACAATTGCTTCTTTGCAGTGTTTTATCCATGGGCACTGGCAATATGGGTAGGATTGCCAGCCTGCGGCTGGGAAATTCCTGAAGATTTTGGGGGAGGGGTGTGTGGAGCCTGTGGAGCACAGAGTTTAGGGAGGGGAGAGATGTCAGTGGAGTCTACCGCAATAACGTCCACCTTCCAAAACAGCCTTTTTCTCTGGGTGAACTGATCTCAGTCGCCTGGAGATCAGTTGTAATCGCAGGAGTTCTCCAGCCACTACCTGGAGGCTGGCAACCTTACAACATGGGGGGAAGCATCACAGATTAAGAGCAAGGTGATGTACTCAGCACAGAACACAGAAATGTCAAGAGTCATCCTCACTGTATTCCTCTTGCCATGCTTTTGTGATGTAACCATTTGGCCTGAGTGCATTCCTGCTTAGCTCATCCTCTTCCCCGCTTATTTTGGGAACTGAATAGTCAAGCTGTCTCTGCTGACTCCAAGGTCAGATGCTAGGGAAATATAAATTAGACACCTGGACTCTAAAGCTGGGGGAAAGGGGCCCCGCCAAATCCCTGGTTCCCGCTTTGCTTTTGCCGCACTTGCACTTGAAATGTAATGGTTGGGGCCAGGGGTTAAAAGGAGAGTCCCTGGGCTAAGTCGTCAGTCTTAGCAAAGATGGTGTACTGCCTTATGATGCTTATGGAATAAACTGCTGAACTACTGGACTGTGTTATTCCTTGACTCAAGGTCCTGACAAGAAATACACAATGGAACAGTACATCAGTTCTGTTTTGGAAATGCAACCAGATGTTTAGGTTCCCCGGTATTTGAAGGCAGGGAGTTTCAGAAGCATCTTTGGAGAGCACAAGCTTCCTGCAAAATGGATCCCTGGGTGGATCACTGTGTTGGGCAGATTTAAGGCCCTCAGCAGATTGAGGTCCTGAACAAAGATCACCTCAAGAGATCATGAGAGCTTCTCTCTGCTCAGCCATAGACTCTCTTGCTGATGAGTCAGGACTATTTTCTTTCCCTCCCCACGCTATAACATTGAAGAGCGGAAAAACTACTCATTTTTATTAACGAGGTTAATCCTTTAGCAGGGGAACTGTTTTTAAAACCGAGCAATTATGTAACCAATGCGGGAGCACAAAAAACCCACTTCAAAGGACGGATGCTGACAATCGCAATTGCCAAACATGATGATTTCAAGGGGCTCTCACTCTAGATTGTCTCCCCCCCCCCTTTTTAAATATACACCGGGTAGGCATTTACTCTGACATGGCAGAAGTGTCTGAAATCAAATCTATTTCTACATCTGGATTGTGAGAATTAATAAAACATAGCCTTAAGGGTTTGTGTGTGTGTGTGTGTGTGCTTTTAACTATAGTACGATCTCATTTTTTTTAAAAGCCCATAGTGCCCTTGCGGTGTTTCTCAGTGTTTGAATACAGTGTCCGTCTCCATGTCAACATGTGTACTAAATGGATTTCTGATGGTTATTAGAATACAAGAACCATTTCAATTTGCGACATACACGTTTCAGCTGAAGCGATACAAGGAACAACAACAACCACCGGAACAACCACCGATACAAGGAACAACAAGCCCCCCTGAGCCTGCTTCGGCGGGGAGGGCGGGATATAAATAAAATGATGATGATGAAGATGATGATGATGATGATGACCACCAATTCAGAATGTTTGATAGTGCTTTGCCCAGCAATCACAAGCATATCCTTAGAGTTTCTAGCTTTGAATTCGGGGTTGGAGCCTGGAGAGGGTGGGGTCTTCAGCAGGGCAGAATGCCACAGAGTCCACCCTCGGAAGCAACCATTTTCTTCAGTGGAAATGACATTGTTCTGGAAATCAACTGCAATTGTAGGCAACCTGATATATCATCCATAAGGGGGGGGGAGATTCCTGCTGGATCAGACCAGTGGTCCATCTAGGCCAACATCCTGAGGAGGAATGGTGGCTCAGTGGTAGAGCATCTGCTGGGTAAGCAGAAGGTCCCAGGTTCAATCCTTGTCATCTCCAAGAAAAGGGTCCAGGCAAATAGGCATGAAAAATCTCAGCTTGAGACCCTGGAGAGCTGCTGCCAGTCTGAGTAGACAATACTGGCTTGATGGACCAAGGTGGTGGAGCCCTCACCAATGATGTAATGACATCAGCAGTGACATACTGACTTAAGAACATAAGAACATAAGAGAAGCCATGTTGGATCAGGCCAACGGCCCATCAAGTCCAACACTCTGTATCACACAGTGGCAAAAAAATTTATATACACTGTGGCTAATAGCCACTGATGGACCTGTGCTCCATATTTTTATCTAAACCCCTCTTGAAGGTGGCTATACTTGTGGCCACCACCACCTCCTGTGGCAGTGAATTCCACATGTTAATCACCCTTTGGGTGAAGAAGTACTTCCTTTTATCCGTTTTAACCTTCCTGTCTCCCAAAAGAGACATCAGACATTGCCAGGGATACTCTAGCATTTAGCAAAAACTCCGTGGTTTACCATAGAGTTTTTGTGGTGTGCTAGTGCATCCCATCAGCCTCTTGGACAACCTGGACCAGGGGTGTCGAACTCATTTGAGGGCTGAATCTGACATAAATGAGATCTTGTTGGGCTGGCCCATGTTGGGCCGAGCCATGTTAGGCCGGGCCATGTGTGTACCTATATAAGATTAGGTAGCAGAGATATAGATTTTATAAAGAACACAGACAAACACCAATGTATTTTTTTAAAAAAAAACCCTTAAAACATGCTTAAAAAGTTAGCACTCCTTGGTCTTAAAGATTCTTTCTTTGTATTTCTCCCATGGGATCCAGGGAACTGGACAAAGGAAGCTCTGGTTCTTTTCTTCCCTCCCTGGGGGACTGGGAAGAGGAGGAGCCTCGGCCAATAGAAGGAAGAGAGGCTTGGCTCAGTAGCTCTGCTGTGCGATTGGCAAAGCAAGCTCTTCCCTTCCTCCCCAATTGGAGGAGCCTTAGCCAATGGAGAAAATAGAGGTTTTGCTCTTTAGCTCCTGTGCAATGGAGCAAGCCTTGCAAAGGAAGCTATTATGCAGAAGGAAACAAGATATAGGGAGAAGGAAGCAGATGGCAGCCAATTGCTCGGGGGCCTGATAGGAGCCCCTCAGGGGGCCTGATTTGGCCCCCACACTGCATGTTTGACACCCCTGACCTGGAAATTATCAGGGGCATATTGAGGTCTGGCAGCAGATTTGGAATTCATCTGGAAAGCTGAGATTAATGTTTAGACATGCAGCAGATTACTGAGTAATGAATCCAGATCTCCCGAGTTAATTATGAATTATGAACTGAGTCAACGCGTTCTAGCTTTCATTAATTCTCAGGACCCCTCACCTGTTTATAAGTATTTTTTTTTCAAGTACTGGAATATCAGCCATCGAAAATCAATTTCGCGATGGGAACCCCGGCCCCAATTAAGACGTGTTTTATGTACATAGCCACGCTCGCAGCATTCCGAAATTAAATATATATTTCTGTGCTTTTAATTTGCTGCTTACTTGCTTGATTTCCCAGCTTCACGCAAAACAGAGCGAGGCAGCGTGGGTCTTTTTCGGATGCAAACTAATTGCCTTCGGCAATTAACAAGGAGTTGAATCTCCAAGGAGACATTTTGCAATTAGTCAGTATCCAGGTACAATATTTGCTACCTCAACTAGGCCTAATTGGAATGAAAATTACACACTGGGAAGTTTGCTTTGGCTTCTTACTTTCGGCGTTTCTTTAAAAAGAAAGCCAACTCTGATGAGCTGAGAAATGACAACATCCCCGCATCTTGTACAAAGGTTTTCCGGCTGCAAGAAAGGAGAGTCTGTTTAGGCAGCACCACAAAACCACAGTTCAGTCAACTGATCCGTGTTTGGCTTTCCAGTCAGTGAGACTCGCTGCTTTAATCCCAAGGCATTATGGGGTGCCCTAGGATTGATCTGGACTGGTGCCCAACCAATGGGAAGAGGATTTGGAGAATTTTTATGGGCCCTTTCTGCCCCACCCCAGAAGCACTTGCTGGGTGCTACTTACCTCCCCCCTCTTTGAACAATTTGGGATTAGCTGGTCACTTCGGGGTGAATGTAATTTTTTATCACCTTCAAAATGGACTCTGAAAGGGGATCTTTTCTCCCCCCCCCCTCCACATGCTTCATATAATTTATGGGATGTGCTTACTTTATAAGGGGCAGCCCTATAGTCTATTGTAAGACCCCCCCCCCCTCCATTTCATAGAATCATAGAATAATGGAGTCGGAAGGGACCTCCAGGGTCATCTAGTCCAACTAGTGTTCCATCTAAGCTGAGTTAGTGTGAGCTAGCTCACAGATTTTTAGCCTCCAGCTCACGGTTTGGTGAGCCAGTTTGGTGTAGCGGTTAAGTGTGCGGACTCTTATCTGGGAGAACCGGGTTTGATTCCCCACTCCTCCACTTGACCTGCTAGCATGGCCTTGGTCAGCCATAGCCTTGGCAGAGGTTGTCCTTGAAAGGGCAGCTGGTGTGAAAGCCCTCTCCAGCCCCACCCACCTCACAGGGTGTCTGTTGTGGGGGAGGAAAGTAAAGGAGATTGTGAGGTGCTCTGAGACTCTTCAAAGTGGAGGGCGGGATATAAATCCAATATCATCTTCTTCACACATTTTTGTTTTAGCTCAGGACAGATGACCCCAGAGCACAATAATTTATGGAGTAGCTCACAACTTTAATGCTAGTGGCTCACAAAGTAGAATTTTTGCTCACAAGATTCTGCAGCTTAGAGGGAACATTGAGTCCAACCCCCTTGCACAATGCAAGAACTTCACAAACACCTCCCCCTAAATTCACAGGATCCGCATTGCTGTCAGATGGCCATCTAGCCGCTGTTTAAAAAAATCCAAGGAAGGAGAGCCCCCCAACTCCTGAGGAAGCTGTTCCACTGAGGAACTGCTCTCATGGTTAGGAAGTTCTTCCTAATGTTTATTCAAAAATTCTTTTGATTTAATTTCAAACCATTAGTTCTAGTCCTACCTTCCGGGGCAACAGAAAACAATTCTGCACTGTCCTCCATTTATCTCCTTCCCTTTACTGAACTGTCTTCTACTTTTGTAACCCATTTTCTGTATTGTGGCATATCATGCCCTGAGCACCCTGACTTGGATGACCCAAACTACCCCATTCTCATATACATGTACATAATTTATTTCTAAGGTCATTGACCAAATACATAGAAGAGGAGTAAAAGATCTCATATCAGCTGGTACGCTATCAAAATTCATACAGACATTATCAGCAATATCAGTCAATAAAACACCAAAAGTAAACTACTATTAAATAATTAAAATCTCTATTTAGGCTGACTAACTGTTGATAGCTTGTTTCCGGATTTTAATGGCCTGCATAGCAAATTATGCCATGTTTAAAGTGATTACCTGCTCTCTCTCAGCTAACACCTTGTCAAGATAAAATCTTTCATTGCTCCCAGGGAATTGAGAGCAGATCGGAGTGATACAACTGGCTCTAATCAGAACTCAGGACTTAACGCAAGGTTAGCTTTTAGAACTGCTTAGATGTAGGGATGCCAAGTCCAATTCAAGAAATATCTGGGGACTTTGGGGGTGGAGCCAGGAAACTTTGGGGGTGGAGCCAAGAGCAAAGGTGTGACAAGCATAATTGAACTTCAAGGGAGTTCTGTCCATCACATTTAAAGAGACTGCACATCTTTTTAAATGCCTTCCTTCCATAAGAAATAATGAAGGATAGGGGCACCTTCTTTTGAGGCTCATAGAATTGGATCCCCTGGTCCAATCTTTTTGAAACATGAGAGATATTTTGGGGAGGGGCGCTAGATGCTATACTGAAAATTTGGTGCCTCTGTCTCAAAAAACAGCCCCCCCAGAGCCCCCGATTGCCAAGGATAAATTCCCCATCATTCCCTATGGGAATCGTTCCTGGAGGTGCATGATGGCTGTGGGGGCAGGGCTTCCCCCGCTGGCCAGCTGGTTGGGGGAGGGGGAAAGCCTGTAAACTGGGGGATCCCCCTCTGGGACCTGGGGATTGGGAAGCCTACTTAGATGAGAGACCACCAAGGATATCCAGGGCTGTTCCATAGAGGCGGGGCAATGACAAACAATCTCTAAGGATGGGCATAGACTGACTCATTAACCGGATCACAAATTTTATCACAAATTTTGGCCCGTTTGTGAACTGAAGAGTCAGCACGAACTTCCATGGATTTTGATGCAGTTTGTGAAGAGTGGTCAAACAGGGTCTTTTATTCACTGCCGGTGGGAATGTTCTAGGGTGTGGTCATTTTGGACAAAGATTACGACTAAAATTATAGAAATAGTTGGAATTATGAGACCCTTCGCTCCTGAATCAATTCTGTTAAATTATTGGCCCAATCACACTATTAATAACCTTCAAGCAGAGCTTATTTCTTTGTTATCAATTGCAGGAAAGATGCTTTTAGCACAGCTTTGGGATACAAATGAAATCCCCACTGTGAAAAGCCGGTTTTCGAAGGCACGGGATCTATTAATACAAGATAAAATTGCAACACAAATAGTAATTTCAGAAAATGTAAGTATTGAGAATAATTTTACGGAAAAAATGGATTAAGTTTTTTTGAATATGTAAATGAAAGAAGTTCAAACGAGAATGCAATGCCGCTGAAATATGCAGATTTTGTAATATACTGAAGTTGACCTGTATGAAGGAATACACCAAAACAAAAAAGGGGCATGTAATGCAATATATAACAATTTTATTGTTTAAAGCTGATTTTACTTTTTATTTTGTAATTGTTTGGAAAGTTGGTTGAAATAAAATTACTTTTCACAAAAAAAGAGAGGAAAAAGAGGTGTTCAAACGACTTTAAGCTCAAAGAAAAACCTGTTTCTGTAGGTCAGGGGTGGCCAACGGTAGCTCTCCAGAAGTTTTTTTGCCTACAACTCCCATCAGCCCCAGCCAGCATGGCCAATGGCTGGGGCTGATGGGAGTTGTAGGCAAAAAACATCAGGAGAGCTACCGTTGGCCACCCCTGCTGTAGGTAGCTTTCTCATTTTCCACCCAGCTGAAATGACCATCTCAGGGATCGTCCCTTCTGAAATTCAGGCAGATCCAAGAAAGCAAACCCATTTCATGGGCAATTAAAATTCTTGACTGCACGGTAGGCAAAGAGAGACTTGAGTCTGAGTTTGAACTTCTCTCCCCCCCCCCCCACTCCAAAATCCTTCCTAGCAGTGCATTACAGCACCATAAGCTTTTGGCACATGAGTACCCTTGCAAAGACCAACAACTAAGTCTTAGTGACGTTTGTTTGGACTGGCAGCGCTTTTGCACATCTGCAGTTGTCAACACACCCCATGCACACACACTCAACAGACGTTTGAGTCACTCGGCATTCAACCGAACAGAAGAGATGACAGGCCCCCATGTCTGGTCCACAGAGACGAACGTGGGAAGTTCACCTGTTGAACTCAAGACAAAATCCACGGCATTCCTAAATGGCCAGATACCTACATCCCTGTGCCACTCTAGCAAAATTTGATGTCACGGTTCTGTTCTGCACACGGGCTCATGATGTCACGGTTCTGTTCTGCACGTGGCTGGCTATGAGTGGCGAGCAGGGAGAGAAACGCAGAATGTAATGATATGCAATAAGTTCTGCTAGAACAAAAAGAGCCCCATGGCGCAAAGTGTCAAAGCTTCAGTACTGCAGTCCTAAGCTCTGCTCACGATCTGAGTTCGATCCCTGGCGGTAGCTGGGTTTTCAGGTAGCTGGCTCGATTTCCTTCTATCCTTCCGAGGTCGGTAAAATGAGTACCCAGCTTGCTGGGGGGAAAGTGTAGATGACTGGGGAAGGCACTGGAAAACCACCCCGTAAAAAGTCTGCTGTGAAAACGTTGTGAAAGCAACGTCACTCCAAAGTCGGGAATGACTGGTGCTTGCACAGGGGACCTTTCCTTTCCTGCTAGGAGTCCCCAACCTTTTTAAAGCCTGCGAGTACCTTTGGAATTCTGACACAGGCTGGTGGACACAACCACAAAATGGCTGCTGGGGAAGATGGAGCCACATGTACACCCAGAAGAAGTCCAAGTGCAGGGAAGAAGAGGCATATTTAAAAAAAAAAACACTTGAAAAGGGGAATAAAACTGGGCCTCATTTTGGGCAGTGGCTCACAGGAGCGAAGATCTAAATTTTATTGTGCTCTTTCTTTCTTACCCCCCCCCCCCAATACTTGCTTCTGGGCTCCATTGCTCAACCCCCCTGTGAGAACTTTGATGAACTCTAAGATCTGACTAACTTTCTAATATTTCTCCCCCCCCCCCACAAAAAATTGGGAAATAACCAGAACATATAAAGCAGACAGATGGAAATCTTCATCATGCCACTGTGACTGCACAGGAGAAAGTAATTTTAAAAGTCTGATGAGAGTAAAGTTTTATTATGACAATCCGGCCCCACCCCGGCCGCGCCGCAACGCGGCTGCGCGCCGTGGGGCCGCTCTTTGCAGCCCCGGCCGGATTACAGGCGGCTTCCCGGGCATCCGGGAATTGTCTGGGGGGCGGGGGCGAGGCTTTAAATAGCCTCAGCCCCGGACATCTCCACGCAGTTCCGTGGAGACGTTGGCCCACCCGCCCACCCTGCAGTAGTACAGGTTTCACCGGTCGCCTTATTAGGGGCCAGGTAGGAATTTTTTCGCATCACCTGAATTGGCCTTTGGTGTTGCGTTTTTCGCCTACCTTGTACTACCAGCAGTGGTGTGGATTTTGTTAGGCAGCTAATTCGGCCACTTTGCGGAATTCCCAAGAGTTTCTGACCTTGCCGGCGAGCGCCCCAGGCCTCTGCTCCTGTGGCTGTGCGTACGATCCGTATGGAAGGCAGATGGGCTCTACGGCTCAATGTTCTGATATGCGGATCGGGTACATGTATCCCCTTTTGGCGCCCCTTTCTGGTGATCGGGGTGGGCATCGGGGGATGACATGTTGGTCTGCCGCCCGGTTATAGCCATGTGGGTATGGCTAGGATCGGGGGTGGGGTGGCTCGCCCTTGTTGGACTTGGCGGGGTCAGGAGTGACCCCAGGGCTCGTCCTTGTTGTTTTCCTTGCCTAGTTGTTCCTGTTAAATAAAGTGGCCCATTTCCCAACAACTGTTGTCTGCCTCGTTATTCCGCCTGGGGGTGCAATTCTAATTCAGGGAGCATTTTAAGGTAGATGCTGAGCTGCTATAATTTAGTATACTTTCTGGTGATGTCAGGAACGTGTGGCATATGCAAATGAGTTGTGCTAATGAGCTCCGGCACATCTTGGAGAGTCAGTTTGGTGTAGTGGTTAAGTGCGCGGACTCTTATCTGGGAGAACTGGGTTTGATTCCCCACTCCTCCACTTGCACCTGCTGGAATGGCCTTGGGTCAGCCATAGCTCTGGCAGAGGTTGTCCTTGAAAGGGCAGCTGCTGTGAGAGCCCTCTCCAGCCCCACCCACCTCACAGGGTGTCTGTTGTGGGGGAGGAAGGTAAAGGAGATTGTGAGCCGCTCTGAGACTCTTCGGAGTGGAGGGTGGGATATAAATCCAATATCTTCTTCTTTTGACAAAATGACCCCAGATTACAACCAACTCTGCTGATAGCTGCCACTGAAGTGACATTATTTCTATCTGCACAGTCAATCGTATCTACAATGATAATGATGATTTCGGATTTATATCCTGCCCTATACTCTGAATCTCAGAGTCTCAGAGCGGTCACAATCCCCTTTACCACCCCCACCCCCATCCACAACAGACACCCTGTGAGGTAGGTGGGGCTTTCACAGCAGTTGCCCTTTCAAGGACAACTTCTATGAGAGCTATGGCTGACCCAAGGCCATTCTAGCAGCTGGCCTATCAGCTGCTGTGCTAAGCAAGAGCCTCTCCTAGTTCTGCCTACTTTGTGAAAACACCATATTGGGGAGCCTCATGCTAGAGAGACAATGATTGCTAGGGAGACAGCAGCAACCCTGTGTTATGTCTCCTACTGAATTCATGGCAGAAGCAAGAGACGAACCAGGGAACTTCTAGTTTGCCCGCTTTTTATCTACGCCGCTCCACTTCATATTGGGAAGTGCCCAGTGGCTGGATTGAGTCTCTGGGGCACCAGCTGCTTACTCCTAGAGTACAGAGAAACAAATGAAGTACTCTTGTAATGGTTCTTCCTACAAAACGAAGTGAAAATTGCATCCCCTTGGTTTCAACACTACATCATGCATGCCGGTTTCTTCCTGTTTTCTCCTTGATCTTTTGCACGCACAAAAGTAATTCTGCCTTGCTATATTATTAAGTAGCTCTGACGTTCACACACATCTCCCCCACCCCGATGTGTGCAGGCATACAATCAAAGAAAGCATTCATAAACTGCACGGAGCAGACAGAATTCAAATATAAGACTTTCAGACCTTTAAAGGTAAAAAAAAAAAAGAAATATGGAAAAAGGTGAAAATTGAAGCAAGAAGCATGGCTTGCAAGAAAACTCATATCTGAAATTACACCTTAAAGCTGGAACTCATTCTCAGGAGCCAGAATTGAGAACTAGCATGTAAGAAACATTTGAGAGTTTTTGGGGAGGGGGGGAGCTTGAAACAGGGAACCATGTTAAACCGTCATAAATCAACAGGAGCCTGGAATTCTCAAGCCAATTTGGCTCAATGTAGCTTGCAACCATTCTAATTTACATTGTAATTTTTCTTTCAGCAATGATGGAGATCATCGGATGGGGGATGGGGTGGGGGTAGAGAAAATAAATCAGTGGTGTAAATCAGTCGCGAAGAACGTACTCCACTCTGGCTTTTGGACTGAAACCACGGACTTTGGCAAGACGGAGATTTCTTTCCAAGATGCATCTAACTGGGTGAGCATTTTCCAGCGCACTGATACTATATTCTTCTACATTGTTTTAAGGGGCAGAACTAGCTATTTCAGGTAAAGGTAGTCCCCTGTGCTAGCACCAGTCGTTTCCGACTTTGGGGTCACGTCTCATCACAATGTTTTCACAGAGGAATTTTTATGGGGTGGTTTGCTGGGTACTCATTTTACCGACTTCAGAAGGATGGAAAGCTGAGTCAACTTTGAGCCAGCTACCTGAACCCAGCTTCCGCCGGGATTGAACTCAGGTCATGAACATAGAGTTTGACTGCAATACTGCAGCTTTACCATTCTGCACCACAGGGCTTTCAGTAGGATTAAAAATTTCTACTCCTCAATGGCTCAGCCTAGCCCGAACTCATCAGATCTCGGAAAGTAAGTAGGGTGGGCCCTGGTGAGCACCTGGATAGAAAACCGCCCAGCAAACTCAAGGTTGCTATACAGAGGCAGGCAATGGCAAAAACACCTCCCGTTCATCTCTTGCGTTGAAAAGCCTACAAGAGAACAAGGAGTCAGTTGCAACTTGACGGCACTTTTCACCACTATCCGAAAAAGGTCTAATGAGTGAATGTTCACCTTTCTTCAATATTTAATCACAGCTAGTGGAAAGGTTTGCATTCAGACAATCACAGTAATGTGAGTTAATTTAATTAAGCCACCGTTTTGCACAACATCTGAACCAAACCTTAATGCTATTTTGTTAAACCGTACCAGCTGAGTTAAAGGTAGGAGTTTGTTAAAATCTGTGGATGCTTTCAAGTGCCTAAAGGTAAAGGTAAGTTCCCTTTGCAAGCACCAGTCGTTTCTGACTCTGGGGTGACATCACATCACAATGTTTTCACGGCAGACTTTTTATGAGGTGCTTTGCCATTGCCTTCCACAGTCATCTACACTTTCCCCCGAGCAAGCTGGGGACTCATTTTACCGACCTCAGAAGGATGGAAGGCTGAGTCAACCTTGAGCCAGCTACCTGAATCCAGCTTCCGCTGGGATTGAACTCAGGTCGTGAGCAGAGCTTGGACTGCAGTACTGGAGCTTTACCACTCTGCGCCACTGAAAATAAATCACAGTCAGAGGCCCCTTTTGGATCCTGCGCTTCACCACAGCAAAGCAAAGCAAACGGAATGAAAATCATTTCCTCCCATTTTGTATTCACTTACTTTGAGTATTTTCCACCAGAAAAGGCACATCTTTTAAAAATTTTATAGCCTATGTTAACAGATTTCTTACTGTGTTGTACAAGCTTGTCCCAAATGTGTACAACGAATGTATAAAAGGGGTATTGAATTCAAGAAACCAAACACAGGAAAAAAATGCAAACAAAATAAAACACACACTATGCTAGAAGGAAGCAAGCAGAAACGGAAACGTTAGCCAAGCAAAGATGTTTTTAAAACAATGCAATACGATACCTTTGAATCTCCATCTGTCTTGGAAGGTGGCTTACAATAAGAGGGTGAACGATGTAATGATAAAGCAAGCAATAACTTTTTAAAAAAAAAAATGCAAATGTATTCCTCATATACCTAGCAATGGCTTCTTTAAAATTTGTGGGTTCCCACTGTTCTCCTGATGTCAGAAGAAGATCGGCCTTGATTCCCCCACCCCCCTTCACTGTAGCCTATGGACCAGCATAGCTTTTGATCTGCAAGGGTCCCGTTCACTTCAGCTATGTCGTTTCAGCCATCACAGCAGGTTGCTCAAGGCAAGGGAAGAAGGTATGGAAATCCTGGCTTCTGTGAGCAAAACATCTGCTAGATACAACCAGGCAGGGGTGGAATTCTAGCAGGAGCTCCTTTGTATATTAGGCCACACACCCCGATGTAGCCAATCCTTCAAGAGCTTACAAGGCTCTTTTTTGTAAGCTCTTGGAGGATTGGCTACATCATGGGTGTGTGGCCTAATATGCAAAGGAGCTCCTGCTAGAATTCCACCCATTCAACCAGAGTTTTGGGTTTTTTTTAGCAGGAATGCACAGGAACACATTTCTGGTTGTCTCAGCATCAGGGGTGTGTGGCCTAATATGCAAATGAGTTCCTGCTGGGCTTTTTCTTCCAAAGAAACCCTGCGCGAAACAATGGTGATGCTGGCGGCGTGGCCTGCTATGCAAATGAGTTCCTGCTGGACTTTACCCACAAAAAAAAGTCCTCGGTACAACCCCCATTTTATCTCACAACTATTTTCTTTTCTGTTTAAAGGATAAATAACATAACAGGGAGAAGGGGAAATATTCTGGTGGTGTGAAGGGAAAACTGGAGCAGGGTTTATGGGGCATGGAGGAGGTATTACCTTACGGGATTCATGCACCTGGTATTTTCAGTTAATATTTTTTTTCCTACGGAGTGCAAAAAGCACCATAAAATATATATAAAGAGCACATGCCAGAAAATATTCTGAAACTGACTGGTCCAGCATCATCAACTAGAGCGACAGCAATAAAATGTCCAAAAGAAGGTCATATAAAATAATTATTAGAAGGTAAGTAGTGGGGAGGGTAGAGAGCCCCGTGGCGCAGAGTGCTAAAGCTGCAGTACTGCAGTCCTAAGCTCTTCTCACGACCTGAGTTCGATCCCGGCGGAAGCTGGGTTCAGGTAGCCGGCTCAAAGTTGACTCAGCCTTCCATCCTTCCAAGGTCGGTAACATGAGGATTCAGCTTGCTGGGGGGAAAGTGTAAAAGACTGGGGAAGGCAATGGCAAACCACCCCGTAAAAAAGTCTGCCGTGAAAATGTTGTGAAAGCAACGTCATCCCAGAGTCGGAAACGACTGGTGCTTGCACAGGGGACCTTTCTTTTCCTTGGTGTAGTGGTTAAGTACACATTGGGTCAGCCATAGATCTTGCAGAGCTGTCCTTGAAAGGGCAGCTTCTAGGAGAGCTCTCTCAGCCTCACCGACTTCACAGGGTGTCTGTTGTGGAGAAGGAAGATAAAGGAGATTATAAGCCACTCTGAGATTCAGAGTATAAGGTGGGGTATAAATCCAATTTCTTCTTCTTTAGTGGATTTATACTCTGTCTCTCCATGAGGAGCCCCATGGAGCAGAGCGTAAAGCTGTAGTACTGCAGTCCTAAGCTCTGCTCATGACCTGAGTTCGATCCCGGCAGAAGCTGGGTTCAGGTAGCTGGCTCAAGGTTGACTCAGCCTTCCATCCTTCCGAGGCCGGTAACATGAGGATCCAGCTTGCCAGGCCCAGGATGGTGATAATCAGTTCTAGAAGAAACTTTTTCCCCCATACACATGCTAGGATTGCCAGGCTCCAGGTCCAGGAGGGGGATCCACCAATTTTTCAGGCTTCTTCCCACCACCAGCCAGTTGGCCAGTGGGGGAAAGCCCTGCTGCAACAGCCACCATGCGCCTTCAAGCCTTGGCAGGTTTAGAAGAGACTTCTTGTGTTTCTGAATGTGTGTGTGACTTTAAATCTTGGCAGGAAAGCTGCAGGGGTGGGGCAGGGCAAGCAGACAGAGCCAAGCTGCTCTCAGTCCCTCTGTTTCTTTGCAGGAAAACTCCACCCCCTAGGCTGTTCTTTCATTTTCCTGAAGAAGTTGGTTGAAATACAGCAGATGATTACACTCAGCAACATGAGTAAATTGCCCCAGTGAGATCACAAATGTGTGTGCTTGCTAACTGTGTGCATTTTGGCTGCTTTGTGAGAGTGTGTGGGTTCACTTTCATTTAGTGGAAGTGTAGCTGCTGGGGGATGAGGAAATGAAGACTATTTGAGGGAACTGCACTGCTGTATTTTTATTTATTTTATGGGAACAGGAAACTCTCCTGATTCCATCCCCAAAGTCTCCCGGTTCCACCCCAAAGTCCCCAGGTATTTTCTCAGTTGAACCTGGCAACCCTAGCACATGTAAAATACATGCAAAAATTCACATTGGCTGCCAACCTCAAGGTGGGGCCTGGAAATTTCCCAGAATTAAAATTGAGCTCCAGATTCCTGAGATTAGTTCCCATGCAAAAAATGGCGGCTTTGGAGGGCCCCTCACGTCCCCAAACACCACCCTCCCTAGGTTCCACCCCAAAATCTCCAGGAATTTCACAAGCCAGACTGAGCAACCCTAGCTCTAGAACAGGCCCATCACAAGAATCAATGTGCTGGACTATGACCAGGGTCACCTGGGTTCAAAACTCTGCTTCCTGCACTGGGTTCAAAACTCTGCTTCTTGAGCTGGTCAGTCTCCCTAGAATCATAGAACCATAGAGTTGGAAGGGACCTCCAGGTTCACCAACCCCCTGCACAATGCAGGAAACTCACAAATACATCCCCCTAAATTCACAGGATCTTCATTGCTGTGAGATGGGCATCTAACCTCTGTTTAAAAACCTCCGAGGAAGGAGAGCCCACCCACCACCTGAGGAAGCCTGTTCCACTGAGGAACCGCTCTAACGGTCAGGACGTTCTTCCTAATGTTGAGCCAGAAACTCTTTTGATTTAATTTCAACCCACTGGTTCTGGTCCTACCTTCTGGGGCCACAGAAAACAATTCCACCCCTCTTCTAGATGACAGCCCTTCAAGAACTTGAAGTTGGGGATCATATCACCTCTTAGTTGCCTCCTCTCCAGGCTAAACATGTCCAGCTCCTTCAACCTTTCTTCATAGGACTTGGTCTCCAGACCCCTCACCATCTTCGTCACTCTCCTCTGGACCCATTCCAGCTTGTAGTGCCCAAAACTGAACATGATACTCCCTCTCAGCTGCGTCTACTTTGCAGAGTTCTTCCGATAAAGGGGAGGAGGGGAAATCTTGTGAGCTTGGAGCACCTTGGAGGAAGGGTAGGATAACAATGTGCCTGATAAATACCTTTTTGGGAAAGATGCCAACTACTTCCACATACTGTACATTATTCTTGTACTCTGTTTTTCGCTGTCAGACAAAGCCCTGATAATCTAGTCACTTTGTCTTTTGCTAGTAAGGAAAGAATATGCAGAATGATGGACAATTCTGAAATAAATATTTTCCCCCCTCAGCATTCCCTGTGATGGTTATTAAACTGGATAACTACTGGGGTAAAAGTAAATATTACAATATAAAATATTCACATGCATCCCAGGCCTCTCTGAAATGTCCTTTTGTTACCTACTCACATACTGAGTGTACACATTTCTTGATGGGAGAAAAGGTGGGAGAGTGGAAGCAGAATGTGGGAAATCTTTAGGGGGTTACTGGAGGTGAAGTTGGCCTGCATGCCCTTCGAGGATGCCGATCACCCTATGGCACCACTTCTTCTTTCATACCATGGAAGCAGGAGGGGAGAATTTTTTTTAAAATGGCCACTAGCCTCTCTAGGAATCCCCAGAAACTCTATGATAAATCTACAGAGTTCCCAGTGATTACTAGAAAGGACTGATGTGACTTCTGGGGAAGTACTCTCTAGGAATTATTGAAAAACACTATGGTTTTACAATAGAGTTTCTGGAGAGTTCCTAGAGTGGCATGATGTTACTTCTGGGGTTTTCCAAGAAGTGAAGTTACAACGTTGCCAACAGGTGATCCATCATGTTCTCTGACCCAAGCGTCCCACTGGTTGTCAGGCTGGACACTCTCACCCAATAGCAAGGCTGTTAAGAAGCAGGGGACCCAGCAGGGGACCTGGTCACTGTGAGGTCTTCGGGATCTGCACAAGGCACACCTTTATTGCAGCTAGAAATTTAGCTCTGATTTGATTTTAGCTCTGCCTTCCCTCCAATCCTCCTCCTCTCTTCCCAGCAAGTCAAGTCATTCTTGGTTCCTTGTGCAGCGACAGGTGACCCTGCTGGACCAGATGACTCAGCTACCAATACTCACTTTGTCATGGAAGCTTGCTGGGTCACCTTGGGCAGTCACATGCTCTCAGCCTCACCTACTCACAGGGTTGTTTTGAAGAAGAAGATATTGGATTTATATCCCACTCTCCACTCCGAAGAGTCTCAGAGCGGCTCACAATCTCCTTTACCTTCCTCCCCCACAACAGGCACCCTGTGAGGTAGATGAAGATATTGGATTTATATCCCGCCCTCCACTCTGAAGAGTCTCACAGCGGCTCACAATCTCCTTTACCTTCCTCCCCCACAACAGACACCCTGTGAGGTAGATGAAGATATTGGATTTATATCCCGCCCTCCACTCCAAAGAGTCTCAGAGCAGCTCACAATCTCCGTTACCTTCCTCCCCCACAACAGACACCCTGTGAGGTAGATGAAGATATTGGATTTATATCCTGCCCTCCACTCCGAAGAGTCTCACAGCGGCTCACAATCTCCTTTCCCTTCCTCCCCCACAACAGACACCCTGTGAGGTAGATGAAGATATTGGATTTATATCCTGCCCTCCACTCCGAAGAGTCTCACAGCGGCTCACAATCTCCGTTACCTTCCTCCCCCACAACAGACACCCTGTGAGGTGGGTGGGGCTGGAGAGGGCTCTCACAGCAGCTGCCCTTTCAAGGACAACCTCTGCCAGAGCTCTGGCTGACCCAAGGCCATGCTAGCAGGTGCAAGTGGAGGAGTGGGGAATCAAACCCAGTTCTCCCAGATAAGAGACCGCACACTTAACCACTACACCAAACTGGCTCTCCAGTACGAAAGGGAGGAGAGGAGGAGGATGCAAGCCACTTTGGGCTCCCAATGGGAGAAAGGTGTAGGATAAATTCATGAAATCATTAAATAAGCAGTGTCCCCCCCCCCCCCCAAATGATGATCACATCTGCTTAAGCTGGGCTCCAATCTGTTGAGCAATTACTAGCCTATTCATGCTTTCAAAAAGTCAGAGGATTTCTCCTCTTATCATTTGGGGGGGGGTGGATTTGGGAGGTGGGTGGAGCCACAGCAACCCTTGGTGGCTCTACCCATCAAATCAACTTCAACCTGCAAGCATTGTACTGTGTGACATTTCTGGCATCCCAGGAAGTTAACATTGTTGTTCATTCTTTCATGGGCTATTGTTCTTGGCTCATGGGCTGCAGTTTGGTGTAGTGGTTAAGTGCATGGACTCTCATCTAGGAGAGTCAGGTTTGATTCCCCACTTCTCCCCTTGCAGCTGCTGGAATGGCCTTGGGTTAGCCATAGCTCTTGCAGAGTTGTCCTTGAAAGGGCAGCTGCTGTGAGAGCCCTTTCAGCCCCACCCACCTCACGGAGTGTATGTCGTGGAGAAGGAAGATAAAGGAGATTGTGAGCCGCTCTGAGACTCTGAGATTCAGAGTGAAGGGCGGGATATAAATCCAATATCATAATCTTCTTCTTCATTTGATTTGAGAAGTCTCCTGTTGATTCCTTGTCTAATGGGAAAGTGAGACGCTCATGTCTGGCTTGAAGATATCAAAACCAAGCCGGACGCAGATAAAGAAATAGGACAGCAGTCCTCTGGGAGACTCTCCAGATATGTGGGAATTGATAACTATGAACTATAACTACGAATGAACCAAATTGGAGGGGGGAATAGATTGATAAGAAATGAGCATGGTCCAGGAGGCATGGAATTTTGAGGGCAACCAGATGAGAAGTAAAGTATAGAATGTTGCAGGACTAGATCGACCTTGCGTTGATCTAGCAAGGCGACGTTTCTGTTCTCCATTCCCTTTTGCTTCTGAGAATCTCAGATGCATCCAGAGAATAGTACTGAAAGTACACACAAGACTAGATGGTCCCCTGGTCTGATACACCAAACTAATTCCTACATTCTGAATGGACAAATCTTTAAAGGGCCACTATCAAAGCTCTGCCATCTTATCTATGTCTTAGGTCCTAACTGTGCCGTGATCCAAGTGTTAATCATATGGCCACACAACAATTCCTCCAAATTAGTTCAACCAGATGACCTTCTGGAGACCCAACTAGACCATTCTTTCTTAGTCCAGGGCACCTATAAATATGAGAAATTCCACTTAGGCTGGATTTTAATGAGCCAATGCAAATAGGACATACTGTCATAAGAACATAAGAGAAGCCATGTTGGATCAGGTTGATGGCCCATTCAGCCCAACCCTCTGTGTCACACAGTGGCCAAAAATTCCAGGTGTCTGCAGGAGGTCCATCAGTGGGGCCAGGATACTAGAAGCACTCCCACTGTTGCCCCCCAAGCACCAAGAATACAGAGCATCACTGCCCCAGACAGAGAGTTCCAACAATACACTGTGGCTAATAGCCACTAATGGACTTCTGCTCTAGATGTTTCTCCAACTCCCTCTTGAAGCTGGCTACGCTCATAGTCACCACCACTTCCTGCAGCAGTGAATTCCATGTGTGAATTACTCTTTGGGTGAAGAAATACTTCCTTTTATCTGTTCTCTGCCACCCATAGCAATTCCCTTTTCCTCACTTTGCAGGACCCATCTCTGTGCCGTTTCTCCTACTTCTCCCATGTCTGTAGTCAATTGTACATAACAGAACGATCAATAAAGTGCAATCCAAAAACTTATAGCAGATAAATTGCTTTTCTAGATTAGAAACAAAACAAAAACATTTTTCCCACTAATCATCGCTCTTTTTTTTAGATGAAAAAAGTAACAAAAGAAAACATGAAAGAAAGAAAACTTGTCAGTGCTGCTTGAAGCCAAGATATGTACTGTTAAAATCATATCAAAAATGCGTGCTCTTCAGAGCAAAGTTTCCTGTTGTGCCCCTGCATGAATCACCATTTGTGCCTTGCCTCATTCAAACCACCAGTGAACGCTACCTCTGCATTGGGCACAATCCTATATCTCATTCGCTTCTTAAAGAAAGGCCCAGCCCTTAGAGGAGGCTTCCTGTTGTGTCCCTGCATGAATCGCGGCCACGGGTTTGCTTCATTTGAGCAGTGAATTGGATTCACCCTCTGATCAGTGAATCAAGCAGAAACACATGGCAGCGAGCTCCTCTGAGAGGCATTCAATTCCAGCCTTTTTGAGTGTAAAGGTCAGAAGAAAACAGTTCTTGGAAGAGAAAGAGAAAACTTTTCTGGTTAGAGAAATGAAGCAGACCTCCCACCTTAACTAAAGAAGAGATGTTTGGGTACTGCTGGTCTCAGGCTAGGCAGAAGACCGCTCGAAGCCTTCTTCCAGCCTGACATTTCGTTCTGCCCGAGATGTCATTTTCCGTGGCACAGAAAAGAATGCCGATGGGGGTGACCAGAGAGTGAGGGAGGCTGATTTCTGGGGCTATGACGGTCCAGCTGGGAATCGGCAGACCGCAACCTGTCAAACAAAGCACTCTGGGTTTCATCAGACCGAGTCCAGATTTCAAGTCCTTTTCAAAAATTGCTCATCTCACGCGCTCATCAGCGATGACAAGGCCTGTCAGAGTGGCACGCTGTCAGAGGTAATAGCGAATGAAACACTTTAAGGAAGGACAAGCGGCTATGTCGAAAGGCTTGGCTTACACTTTGCTTTGCTCTCTGCAGCAGTTCCCCCCCCACCCCACCCCGTGGGGCAAGCCGTCTGCATACAGCAGGTCACCAGGCAGACAGAGTGTTTTCCTCTATGCAGCTGGGATTTACTTCTCGCTTGGGGGATACAACTTGTGTGTTCACTGCAGGTGGGGACTCATTGGAGTGAAAGCTTCTTGAGACACAAGCATTCCAAGTACTTCAAAAAGCAGCATGTAAGAAAGGTGGGTTCTTGCCCGGCCTTCCCCTGAACTGCTAGATTTCAGCATGCAGGGTTTTTGTACCAGTCAAACCTGGGAGGGACTGTGATACAGAAATCAAGCACAAAAAAACTAAAGGCTGCCACATCACTCTTCACTAACCCATAAACCTCCAAATAAAGGTAAAGGAAATTCCCTGTGCAAGCACCAGGCGTTTCCGACTCTGGGGTGATGTTGCTTTCACAACTTTTTCATGGCAGACTTTTTACGGGGTGGTGTGCCATTGCCTTCCCCAGTCATCTACACTTGACTCCCAGCAAGCTGGGTCCTCATTTTACTGACCTTGGAAGGATGGAAGGCTGAGTCAACCTTGAGCCGGCTACCTGAACCTCCGCCAGGATCGAACTCAGGTTGTGAGCAGAGCTTGGACTGCAGTACTGCAGACTGCCACTCTGCACCATGGGGTTCCTAATACCTCAGACCTCCAAATACCTCAAAAGTATACAGTATGTCTTTATATATCAATATGAACAGTAAAAGATTTCTTGAGGTTTTTGTGAGGATTGCAACGTCGAGGACTGTTAGCAAAATGCCGCTCTTGGAACTGTGAAAGACATTTGATGTGAATGTATTCAGGCGCTGTGTGAGGCTTGGAACTTGGGCTATTGGTAACAAGTCCTGTCTAGCAAAAGCACTGGGAAAACGGACTACCGGTCGAGTTTGTTGGCCATGACTACGGGACATTCTTGCCTGGTTCCCTTGGACTATTATTAAAAGAAGACTTTGCAATGATGTTTAAAGTCCATATAGAGCACATATAGCAATGCCATACCATACCATACCAAACCTTTAATGGCATAATAGATTCAGATAAAAATACACAGAATATAAAAATTTAAACATTGGAGATAAAATCAAGATGAAACCGAGCTTACAGATGCATTCAAACATGGTCAGAATTAAATTTAAGGATGTCAGCCAGAAATTTTGCCACAGCCTCACTAACCACCCCCTCAGTATCACTCAATAAATAATAACAGGGTGGCAGAATAGACAAATCTGGAGAAAAAGAAAGCTTGCCAAATAAATCTTTATGGAGGTTATGGTATAAAGAACAATCAAGCAATATATGCTGGATTGAGTCAGGGGTATTTGCTCCACAGGAGCAAAGTCTGTCGGCTAAAGGGACTCGCTGATATCTCCCTTGTAAAACTTTGGAGGGGAACGCGTTTAGTCTAGCCAACATAAATGCCCTGCGATGACTTGGAGTGGTTAGGTCTGATAGATAATTGGGCATTTTGCCACAAAAAGCATAAAGACCTAAGGAAGCTAGAGAGCAAATATAAGGGTCAGTTGGCCATAATTTCGTATCCTCCGATTCCCATAGTCTCAGTTTAATACATCTGAAGATATATGACTCATCAGCGGTAGAAAAATCATCTACCTCTAACCCCAATTGATTGAGTTTCGACAGAAGCACTGCTGTCCAGGATGAAATATATGGGTCTCTTTTCATACAATCAAGAAGGCTGTTGGGATCTGTTCTAAACATATAGCAATGTTTACTCTGGTTGCATAATATGAGCATTGATGTTCGTAACATTTATATATGATAGGTTGGTTGTTGTAGATTTTCTGGGCTGTGAAGCCGTGATCTTGGCATTGTGAGAACTGACATTTTGTCAGCAACTATGACTGGCATCCTCAGAGGTGTAACCCAGAAAACTGGGAGTTCTCTCTGGGTCAAATTGACAACATATTTATAAGACCACAGATTTATACCCCGCCTTTCTCAGAGTCTCAGAGCAGCTTACAATCTCCTTTATCTCCTTCCCCAACAACAGACACCTTGTGAGGTGGGTGGGGCTGAGAGAGCTCTCCAAGAAGCTGTCCTTTCAAGGACAACGCTCAAGGCCATTCCAGCAGGTGCAAGTGGAGAAGTAGGGAATCAAACCTGGTTCTCCCAGATAAGAGGCTTCCAGTGTGAGTTTTCAACAGAGCTGCAGCCCTCTGAATAAGGGGGGAACTTAATCCTTTGTTCAGGGTAGTAAAGAACCTTTTCGGGGTTCTCTGCCTGCATCTCTCAGTTAGAGATTTGACCAAGGTGACGCCAGAATACTTGGAGCCGTTGATCTCAGCTAAAAGTTGACAACAAAGGTTGTCTTTTTGAGGCTTTGCAGAGCTGGCAAGGAAGGGGAGCGTCGTTCAGCATCTACAAAGGATTAAGAGCCATTCAATTGGCTTAAGCATGTTTGGATCTCACTCTCTTTTGGGACTGATATGCATTTAAAAGAATGTTTCAGTGAAGAGTGATTGTGACAGCCTTTTAGCTTTGGGGTGTTTTGTACCAAGCAATACTTGATCACCATGTGATTCTCCACCTCCAGCGCAGCTGCACAGATATGGGTACACCATCACAGAGAAGCCTGACAGCAGTGTTTGGGAAACCCTTCTGTTCTAGGGTGCTTTCACACATGATAAACAATGCTATTTCAAACCATTTTAAGAAGAAAAAGAAGAAGAATTTCGCATTTATACCCTGCCCTTCTCTCTGAATCAGACTCAGAGCAGCTTACAATCTCCTTTATCTTCTTCCCCCCACAACAGACACCCTGTGAGGTGGGTGGGGCTGGAGAGGGCTCTCGCAGCAGCTGCCCTTTCAAGGACAGCCTCTGCCAGAGCAATGGCTGAGCCAAGGCCATTCCAGCAGGTGCAAGTGGAGGAGTGGGGAATCAAACCTGGTTCTCCCAGATAAGAGTCCACACGCTTAACCACTACACCAAACTGGCTTTCAGCTTGGTATCTAAATCAAACTGGCGGTTCTATCAATTTGTTAATTTTACCATTTTGTCACCGGATTCTAACTTTGCACTTTTGCATACTTAACCACTGCCCACCAATTATATGTGACGGTTTGCAAATGGATTTTGCCATTGCACACAGTAAAATCTAGTTGCAAAGTGCATTGTCTATGAGAGAGAGAGAGTAGGGGGGGGGGAGAGAGAGAGAGAAGAGAGACAGACAGAGGGAGAGACAGAGAGAGACCCTGATGTCCAGGCAGCGAGAAAGATGGGTGGGAAAATGTGAGGAGCTGTCCACAGTCCTGAAGTAATAAAGGACCAAACCGACAAGTCTAGCAATGCCTCACAGTAGGAATCCAGGTGGGCAGCCGTGGTGGTCTGAAGCAATAGAACAAAATAGGAGTCCAGGAGCACCTTTAAGACCAACAAAGTTTTATTCAGGATGGAAGCTTTTGTGTGCATGCACCCTTCATCAGACGATGAAATAGGGTACTGTGAGCAGAGTTACATACAATTGGTGGGCAGTGGTTAAGTATGCAAAATAGTACCAAGTTAGAATCCAATGGCAAAATGGCACAATTAACAAATTGAAAGAACAGCCAGTTTGGTTTTAGATACCATTTGTTGAGTTGGAAAACAGCAAAGTCAATAAATACTCCAGAACGGAAGAGTGTCACAAGGCAATAAATCCAGTCTGTTAATTGCTCTTTAGGCCCTCAAGCCTGGGTTAAACTGAGGTTGAACGTGAGGATTTGAGGACCTATAGAGCAATTAACAGGCTGGATTTACTGCCTTGTTATTTTTGGGGCACAAGAAGAGAAACTGACACAGAAATTCCAAATTTTTTCAACTTTTCTGTTGCATTCATGGCATACAAATGGCACAGAACATGCCAAAAGAACAAAAACAAAACAAAAGAATCAACACTGAGAGCAATGGAAATGAAGCAAACTGAAAGTGATGTGAAGGACATCAAAAATGAAACAAGATCGGCCATTTTGACTCAATTTCACATTTCCCTAGCCCATGTTAGTGTTTCTAGAATGAATAAGAAGACTACAGATTTATACCCCACCCTTCTCTCTGAATCAGAGACTCAGAGCGGCTTATAATCTCCTATATCTTCTCCCCCCACAACAGACACCCTGTGAGGTAGGTGGGGCTGAGAGGGCTCTCAGAGCAGCTGCCCATTCAAGGATAACTTCTGTGATAGCTCTGGCTGACCCAAGGCCATCCCAGCAGGTGCAAGTGGAGGAGTGGGGAATCAAACCCAGTTCTCCCAGATAAGAATCCGCACACTTAACCACTACACCAAACTGATGCAGTAGTGTGTGTGTATATATATATATAAAATTTGATTGTTTTTAGGGAATTTAAATTTTGGCTGCTTGTTTGATAAAGATGGTTTTGTTTTGGGGAAAAGATTCCAAATCCAAATCCATCACAACCTTTGCAAGGGGGAAAAAAAACACTACTGCATCAGTTTGGTGTAGTGGTTAAGTGTGCGGACTCTTATCTGGGAGAACTGGGTTTGATTTCCCACTCCCCCACTTGCACCTGCCGGAATGGCCTGGGGTCAGAGAGAGAGAGAGAGATTAAATTTGATTGTTTTTAGGAGATATATAGATATATATATTGCAGATCATATCAACTAAATATTGAGTTTGACTGATTTACAGAAGTGATTGTGCTGGGGGAAAAAACAAGGGTTTCCATTAGAGGAAAAAATAGAGAAGCATCATCTGTTAGGAAATTCTCAGGTGCAAACCCCATTGAAATGAACAGGAGCCGCATAACATGCAAACATACAATTGATCATCTAACTGAGATGGAAGCCTGTCTTCTCCTTTGCATTACAAAGGCTTCCTTCGAAAGCACCACTGATCAATATTTCCTGAACTCTTCAAACAAGGCTTAAATGAAAGACCAAAGGCTAGAAAATGCTGCTGCTTATCTTGTTGTTTCAAAGGCTCAGAGGAGAGCCCCTGTCAAGTCCCCATGCAGGCATCACAACAAACCATTGAACAGGGCTTCTTTTGCAGCAGGAACTCCTTTGCATATTGGGCCACACCCCCTGATGTAGCCAATCCTCCTGGAGATTACAGAAGGCCCTGTGTTAAGAGCCCTGTAAGCTCTTGGAGGATTGGCTACATCACGGGTGTGTGGCCCAATATGCAAAGGAGTTCCCGCTACCAAAAAAAAGCCATGTCTGTAACAAACAATATAACTGAATAAAAATCCACTGTTGATCCATTTGAACTTCATCTGATACGAACAGCATCAGGAGACATTACCGCAAAGCCAAGTCATTAACCATATCAGGAATTGCTTCTTGCGAGGTTAGATAGCCAACGGCTCTCTAGGATCTCAGGCAAGCAAAGGTCTTCCCGACACCAGTTTCTTGAGATTCTTTAACTGCAGATGCTATAGCCTGAGCCTGGAACCTTCTGTGTGCAAAGCAGTTGGTCTGCCACCAAATCACAGCTTCTCTGTACAACTCTGAACCAGTTACTCTTTCTCTCTCAAAGGTTAATATATCTCACATGGCTGGAGATCAAAGAGAGCATGAAAGACCCATGGAGGATTCCTTGAACTTTTCGGAGAAAAGGTAGGATCAAAATAGAACGATCTGTCCAGATCTGTTTCAGAAGCCAGGAAGGTGCTCGCCCTTTCGATGAAAGAAATGCTACAGAAACCATTTGCCCTACACCCTCATATCAGGTGTTTAGAAAGGAGTGTCATTGACTCGTGAAATGGCTGACTGTGCACCGCACGGTGCCTTACTGTTCATGCGCATGCATTTACATGGATTGCGCTAGAGATGAGATGCAGCCACTCTCTACTCAGATTTAACATTCTAGACACCCTGGGGAGCCCTGAAGAGAACTTTAGCTATTCACACTAACACAAGGTGCCCACAACATCTCCACAAAAGGCACAAAACAATAACAAAAAAGGAAGAGATGATGGTTTACCAGGGGGAGTTGCAAGAAACAGACTATTGCCTGGCAAAATCAGGAAGGCTGGGAACATACAGAAGGGAACACACCTAACTCCTGAGCTTGGAAGTCAGGTGACCAATGAGAGCCAATCCAACTCCATTCTCTATTGCACAGCTTCAAGGCCTCTTAAACATCCAAGTTTGGGCCATCCCCTGCGAGGGAGGCTCCTAGGCTATTTCCTTGGACTCAAACTATAAGACTGAGAACTTACAGTGAAGAAAGGTCAGTGAGTTACTTCCCCCTTCCAAAAAGCAAAGTGTGCTGGTTTGGAAGGAAAGACAAGTAGGGAAGGGAACAGCTTCCCATGTGTGAACATGCATGCCTTTTTTTTTTTTTTACAAGCATGCATTTGAACACGCACAAATGCCCGCTGAGGATTTCTGAGCATTCAATAGACATGCATTTTTATCAAGCACAGGGTTGGATGGGGGGGGGGGTGTTCACCCGCCCCTAAAGACAAATCAATTAAAACTGCAATTCCATGCACACTTACTAGTCAGTAAACTCCACTGAATTTGGTGGAGCGTACTTCCCAGCCGATGTGCACAAGGACTGAATTGCATAGAACTGGCTTCACGGCAAACTGCGTTTCTCCTCTGCAATTTATCAGTGCCTAGAAGCACTCTTTAAAGAGAAGCAAGACTCTGGACGACTCCTCCACAAAGTGACAACTTTAATCTCCAAGCTCACACCTATTGCATTACGCTTAAATTGGAACCTCTTCCTCACACTGCCTTTAACTGGGTGCGCTTTCTGCCGTCGTCGGCAGTTTTCTTCATATTTCCCCTAAACGGAGAGCTCTTGTCTTCTCCGGTGATTATATATCGCAGGCATATATACCATGAGAGAATCTACAAGCCAGGGGGGAAAAACCACATTTGCCTTGATGTACGGTGCAGGGCTATGTTTATGAACCATTTTAATGAACACCGGGAAGCAACATAACATGATTATTGGTGCCATTAAGCTTTTATTTATGCAGAATGAATTGCCGAGCCCAGAAACCGGGGCTTGGTTTGGGGGTTACGGTGCTCCAGAGATCCACGCTGGAACGTAGCTGCAGCAGCAACAAGTTGCTGAATGAGACTGTAACTCACCGTGCTTCTTCTGCCCAAAGTGAGACATTAAATAATTTTAAAGGAAGATTTGGAAATGAGGAATGCACGGTGCTAGGCATGCTGGCCATAAAAATAAACGATAGGGAGGGTAAATCAACCTTATGCCAAGGCATGCATTTCCTTTGGCGGAGCCTCTCAATTGCTATCTAAAAGCCATGCTCTAATGTTTGCATTGCAAGCTTCTTTAAAGGTAACATGGCAGATGATGGGACAGACTGCAGCACATAACAGCAACCCTATGCTGAGTTCCTTTCCCCCTCGGTCCATTTCTGTCACCCTTTAGGACAAGCAAAAAGAAGGATCCTCTTCCCCATGCATATTTAAGCTTATAGAGATCGGTGCCACCAAACAGGGCGACGGACACCGACTTTCGTCGCTGCAGAAGAGGGTCAGACAAATTCAGAGGGGATAGGCTGATCAATGGATGTTAGCGTGGAGGGTGGGGTTTGAGAAGGGGAGGGACCTCAGAAGGGTAGAATGCCACAGAGTCCTTTGAAGCAGCCATTGTCTCCAGGGGAACTGCTCTTGGTTGCCTGGAGATCAACTGTAACAGCAGGAGATTCCCAGGTGACCCTCAGAGGTCAGCAACCCAACCTATAGAGGAGGGCAGGCATCAAACAGCCAGGCAGTCCAAAATACACAGAAAATGTTCATTCTCAATAAGTGCTGGCAGGCATCCTAGGCACCACGGTGGGTACCCCTGGGTTAGATTGTGAAACAATACTCTGAGTTCAACTGAGAGTCAGTTTGGTGTCGTGGCTAAGTGTGCGGGCTCTTCTCTGGGAGAACCGGGTTTGATTCCCCACTTCTCCTCTTACAGTTGCTGGAATGGCCTTGGGTCAGCCATAGCTCTCGCAGAGCTGTCCTTGAAAGGGCAGTTTCTGGGAGAGCTCTCTCAGCCCCACCCACCTCGCAGGGTGTCTGTTGTCAGGGAGAACATAAGAACATAAGAGAAGTCACGTTGGATTAGGCCAATAGCCCATCCAGTCCAACACTCTGTGTCACACAGTGGCCAAAAAAACAGGTGCCATCAGGAGGTCCATCAGTGGGGCCAGAACATTAGAAGCCCTCCCACTGTTGCCCCCCCAGCACCCAGAATACAGAACATCACTGCCCCAGACAAAGTTCCATCAAAACTCTGTGGCTAATAGAGCCAGTTTGGTGTAGTGGTTAAGTATGCGGACTCTTATCTGGGAGAACCATGTTTGATTCCCCACTCCTCCACTTGCAGCTGCTGGAATGGCCTTGGATTAGCCATAACTCTCACAGGGTTGTCCTTGAAGGGGCAGTTGCTGTGAGAGCCCTCTCAACCCCACCTACCTCACAGGGTGTCTGTTGTGCGGGGGGAGAAGATATAGGAGATAAGCCACTCTGAGTCTCTGATTCAGAGAGAAGGGCGGGGTATAAATCTGCAGTCTTCTTCTTGAAGCAGCCATTCTTTCCAGGGGAACTGGAGATCAACTGTAACAGCAGGAGATTCCCACTTCTCCTTTCATCCAGGACTTTTATTTTAAAGCAGGAATGCACAGGAACTCAGGTCCAGCTGGCTTGGTGTCGGGGGTGTGACCTAATATGCAAATGAGTTCCTGCTGAGCTTTTTCTACAAAAGAAGCCCTGCCCTCATCTATTTTCCTTCCTTCCTTCCTTCCTTCCTTCCTTCCTTCCTTCCTTCCTTCCTTCCTTCCTTCCTTCCTTCCTTCCTTCCTTCCTTCCCTCAAACATCTGATGTTCACATCTTGTGGCTCTCAAACATCTGCCATTTATCCTATGTGGCTCTTACATTTAACAAGTTTGGCCACCCCTGTACTAAACACACTATGTTTATGTGAAGTCGGGTCCACTCTAAAGTGCAGACAGGGCAGTGTGTGTGTGTGTTCAAACCTCTCCCCCCAACCG
Source organism: Heteronotia binoei (assembly GCF_032191835.1). Classification (NCBI taxonomy): domain Eukaryota; kingdom Metazoa; phylum Chordata; class Lepidosauria; order Squamata; family Gekkonidae; genus Heteronotia; species Heteronotia binoei. The sequence continues at coordinate 53,277 of NW_026800159.1, forward strand.
GCACTTTCTTCAGCCATTTTTCTTCTGGATGGAGGCTTCCGTCAAGCTCTTGGAGCCAAACGAAGAAAACAAACGACGCTGCCAATCCAAAAGGTTGCCCCAAACTGATAACAAGTTGGGCATTGAGAACTTCAAATGCTACTTGACAGATGGGCTTAATTAGCTATTCGGATCCAAAGCCATAATATTTGCGGTTAATATTCACTCTAAACCACCCTGCTGCCTGTGATAATATTTGTATGTTAATCCTGTTACGATAAAGGTTTCAGTCCCAGAGCCTCTCCAAACAGAAAGAGTGATACTTTTCAAAACGCCGATAAAAACCAACACTCAGCCTCCCTGCCTGTTTGTCACCGGCGCGAGCGCCTCTTTAATCCGTGAAATTACACCTGTCACAGCGAGTTAGCTTTATTAACACTGCTTCCCGATCCACGGAGAAACTATCAGAACACACAAAAGCAGAGAACCTGCAGTTAATTAACGTCACCTTGGCATCCATGTGCTCGTTTTTCATTATTTTTTTTTAAAAAGGAGTAATTAAATGAGATGCAAATGTGTGGGGGAAGGGGGCCACCTGGAAAATACGAAAACTCTCGAAGCAAAGTAACTGCTTTCAACGTTTATCCACTTTATGTCTTTTTATTGGCATTACAAGTACAGGCACGGAGCGGGATGCGCTTGCCAAAGAAAGACCTCCGGATCATGTCCCAGTAGTTTGAATGATCCTGCCCATCAATGAACGGCAAAGCAGAATCAAGTTTAAGGTGAACAAGGCACAGCAGCTGGATAATTTAATCAGCTACGAGCTTTAGTCATTGCGTTTGTGTGTATGAACATATGAAGCGGCCTTATACTGAATCAGACCCTTGGTCCATTAAAGTCAGTATTGTCTACTCAGACTGGCAGCGGATCTCCAGGGTTCCAAGCTGAGGTTTTTCACACCTCTTTGCCTGGACCCTTTTTTGGAGATGCCGGGGATTGAACCTGGGACCTTCTGCTTACCAAGCAGATGCTCTACCCCTGAGCCACCGTCCCTCCCCAAAGTGTAAAGTGCTGTCAACTTGCAACTGACTTGTGCCTTCAGGTCTCTTAAGACTGCTGACCTCTAGCTACGGTCTCTGAAATTTCCCTCGGTAAGAGTTACGAATTGCTTGCAACAGGGGTGAAATTCTAGCAGGAGCTCCATTGCATATTAGGCCGCACCCCCCCTGATGCAGCCAATCCTCCAGCAGCTTATAAAGAAGAACCTTGTAAGCTCTTGGAGGATTGGCTACATCAGGGGTGCATGGCCTAATAGGCAAAGGAGCTCCTGCTAGAATTCCACCCCTGACTTGGAACATTATTAGTAACGGCCCTAATAGCCCAGACTAGCTCAATCTCATCAAAGCTTGGAAGCTAAGCAGGGATGGAATGTGAGTGCAAGACCACCAAGGAAGTCCAGGGCTACTCTGCAGGCAATGGCAACACACCTCTGCCCATCTCTTGTCTTGAAAACCCCCTGAGATGGGACTTCATGGAGTTGCCATGAGCTCGTGGTGGCTAAATGGGGCATTTTATCTTAGTGCATTCCTAAAGAAGTGACTCCAGCTAAAACCGTGTCTCCAGGGATGGAATTCTAGCAGGAGCTCCTTTGCATATTAGAGCTCCTGATGTAGCCAGTCCTCCAAGAGCTTACAAGGATCTTTTTTGTAAGCTCTTGGAGGATTGGCTACATCAAGGGGGTGTGGCCTAATACGAAAAGGAGCTCCTGCTGGAATTCCACCCCAGCGTGTCTCCTTCTGTATCTGAACATCTCACAATATTCAAATGAGAACTCTGAAAGGTTCTACATGGGATGTCAAACATGTTGCCCGCGGGCTGGATCAAGCCCCCAAAGGGCTTCTATCAGGCCCACGAGCAACTCTGAACAGCATGCTCAAGACTGCTACAGCACAGACGTTGTCTCCAGAATTTGATGCAATAATTCAGAACAAGAGGTGTCACTTATCAGATATTGTTATCTGATACATTGCAAGAAAGCTAATCTTTTAAGCATGTTTTATTTTAAGTTTTTTTTTAAAAAAAATCTTTTATTGTGTTTGTGACCTCTATAAAGTTTATAACGTCACTACCTGGCATTACATTCTATGACACACACGACCCAGCTTGACAAGGTCTCATTTATGTCCATGGGTGGAATTCTAGCAGGAGCTCCTTCGCATATGACCCCTGATGTAGCCAATCCTCCAAGAGTTTACCAAAAAGAGCCTTGTAAGCGCCTGGAGGATTGGCTACATCAGGGGGTGTGGCCTAATATGCAAAGGAACTCCTGCTAGAATTCCACCCCTGTTTATGTCAGATCTGACCCTCATAACAAATGAGTTTGACACCCCTGTTCTACAGCCTATTTAAATCACCTTCTAAATATTACAAGTGGCACCACCGGGCAAGCAGGGAAGCACTTATATCTCTGGGCTGATGGTACTTTGGTAACATCTCAAGATGGCCCCTTTTTCTCCTGATCTATTCAAGAAGATGGGGATTGTGTGCCTGCTTTGAAACTGCTGGCGCTCCTCCCCAATGACACGGTATTTGGAACCGTTGCCCTAGATCCACAACGGAGGTCTTCTCAATCACCTCTGAATGCTGCTGAGCAATATTGACAAGCTGCCAAAAGCATTCTGGGGGAACACGAGTGAAAGAGAGTGTTATGCAGCGGTCATTTTGTAAAAAAAATAGGTGGTGGAGTTCATCCAGGCATTGTTATGCAGCTGCACCTACTATTCAATGAACGAGGAGGTGGAACCCTCAGAAGGAGGAGGTGGAACTCTCAAAAAGGTTCGGGAGCTGCGCTCTTGTGAGCTCCCACTGAATCTGAGGCCTGGTGTTATGTACACTGACCTAAATGAGGACTTGGGGTGTGTGTGCCTGCAGGGGTCATTGGAGCTATAAGGAGTGAGCTTGGGGACTCAGGAACAATGGACAGCAGGATACAAATACCTGTTGCCCTGATCCAATCATGAGCCCCTGGCCGGTTTGAATGATCCAATAACATGCTTGTGCTGGAACCCTGGGTTGTATATATTTGGCCCCATTGGCCCAGTTCTCCAGCCTTAGAGTGCAGCCCTATACTATGCTGTATTCAATAAAAGAACTATGATCACTACCACCTCGCCTCTTCCTTGCCTTGAACCCACTATACTATAGAGAGTAGGAGAATCACACTTTACCACTTCCCTTCACCTTGAAGCTGAAATGGACTTTGATCAGGGAGAACAAATAATTGTAAAGGGCAATAGACCAGTATGACTTGTGCTCTACTAGCCATGTATAGGGGAGCTTCCAAAATGATCTGTGTATATATATATTTTAAAAAATGTATTTATTTCTTTATAGTCTACCTTTCTCATTTACTCAAGGCTAGCAGCCACCAGTAACTGGTCAAATGCATTCATCATTATTCATCATTTGGGGAGGGACAGTGGCTCAGTGGTAGAGCATCTGTTGGTAAGCAGAAGGTCCCAGGTTCAATCCCCGGCATCTCCAACTAAAAGGGGTCCAGGCAAGTAGGGGTAAAAAACCTCCACTTGAGACCCTGGAGAGCTGCTGCCAGTCTGAGTAGACAATACTGACTTTGATGGACCGAGGGTCTGATTCAGTAGAAGGCAGCTTCATATGCTCATATGTTGCCAGCCCTGGAGGCCTGGTCTACTAGTCAAGAGCTGAGCTTTCATCCTCATCACAATCAACACCTTGCTTGCTCCCACCCAAGCAGGCAGCAAAAAACCAAGCTCCAGATGGGTGGTACTCCTCTATAGGTCACAAGTTGCACATCTGTCTGCACTAGAACAGACATCAGACTTTTGTGTTGCTTCTAGCCGAAACTGAGCCAAAACTACTCAGACCAGTGCTGGGAAATGCCTCCTCTTTTTGCCATGGAATGCAAACAGTATGTCCTTATCCACTTGCATCACTTTCAGTGACATCAGTTTGGTGTAATGGTGTAGTGGTTAAGTGTGCGGACTCTTATCTGGGAGAACCGGGTTTGATTCCCCACTCCTCTACTTGCACCTGCTAGCATGGCCTTGGATCAGCCATAGCCCTGGCAGAGGTTGTCCTTGAAAGGGCAGCTGCTGTGAGAGCCCTCTCCAGCCCCACCCACCTCACAGGGTGTCTGTTGTGGGGGAGGAAGGTAAAGGAGATTGTGAGCCGCTCTGAGACTCTTCGGAGTGAAGGGCGGGATATAAATCCAATATCTTCTTCTTGTAAGTGGGGATTGGGGTTTTGTGTTTTTTTTGGCATGAATTTAAATCTTTGCCAGTGGTTCTGGTTCCCTGGTTTTTGCGGTCAGCTTTGTAGATTGGTTTCTATTCTGTTTACAAATTGCCTAGGTTTTACACACAGTTTATATGGGTTTTTTTATAAGCATAATGTACATCGCTTTATGCACAATGTACACATAATGCATAATACTGATTTATTAACATGCCCAGGGCTTTGAAAAATGTGCACATTTATAGGGAAAATTTGGGGCATAAACTGGGAAGTAAATGCAAGTTCAGTTTGCACAAGGAAGGAGTCAGCATGGTTGCTTTCAAGGCTGAAATGCAGGGATGCGAACTTTGAACTTATCCCTTGGTGCAGCCAAATCCAATTGGCTATAGAGCGTGACCCAGTCATACTTTCCACGACATGATCCCTGATGGGGTAGAATCACTCATGTGATTAATCTAGGCAGGAGGAAAAATCTTTGGAGTGTGGAGGGAGATGCCAAAAAAGCCCGGAAAACCAGTCAATGTTCTCAAAAACTGTGTTCTGAACACGGCTTTGTTTGGAGCAAGAACGCACAGGAACGCCAGCTCCAGCTGCCTTGGCATCAGGGGGAGTGGCCTAATATGCAAATGAGTTCCTGCTGGGCTTTTCCTACAAAAATGAACTTTAGAAAAACTCTACAAAAAGCCCTATGCAGAACAATGGTGACATCAGGGGTGTGGCTAAATATGCAAATGAGTCCCTGCTGGGCTTTTCCTACAAAAAAGGAGCCCTGGTTCTGAAGCAAAATTACTAGTATCCATTCAATACCACAGAATGGTCAGCATTAGAGCATAGCTCTGTCTTGGCTGACCAATGGTGGCAGCCAGGACTTTTTTGTAGGAAAAGCCCAGCATATTAGGCCACTCCCCCTGACATCACCATTGTTTCACACAGGGCTTCTTTGCAGAAAAAGTCCAGCAGGAATTCATTTGCATATCAGACCATACCCGCTGACACCGAGTCAGCTGGAACTGCATTCCTGTCCATTCCTGCTCAAAAAAAAAAAACCCTGGTGACAGCTATTAAAAAGTATGCTGTGGGAAAAGAGAGTTCTGTGCTTGGTTAAAGACAGGTCTGAGAACCACAGCCTCTCTCGTTTGGTGTAGTGGTTAAGTGTGCGGGCTCTTATCTGGGAGAACCGGGTTTGATTCCCCACTCCTCCACTTGCACCTGCTGGAATGGCCTTGGGTCAGCCAGAGTTCTCGCAGGAGTTGTCCTTGAAAGGGCAGCTGCTGTGAGAGCCCTCTCAGCCCCACCCACCTCACAGGGTGGTCTATTGTGGGGGGAGAAAATATAGGAGATTTTAAGCCACTCTGAGTCTCTGATTCAGAGAGAAGGGCGAGGTATAAATCTGCAGTCTTCTTCCTTCTTCCTCCTCCTCCTCCTCCACCCTTTCCCTTCTTTTCATGGAAATAAAATACAAGCTTGTCCTAGACATGAAGCCCAGAACTAGACGTGCTTTTGAATTCATCATGGTTTGTGATCAGGGTTATCCGGCAACCATCTTTTTGTCACAGCTCCTTTTGGGTCACAGAAGATTCCACCCCCCTTTGAAAAATAGATGGTTGTAGGCAGGGGTGGGATTCTAGCAGGAGCTCCTTTGCATATTAGGCCACACTCCCTGATGTAGCCAATCCTCCAAGAATTTACAAGGCTCTTCTTTGTAAGCTCTTGGAAGATTGGCTACATCGGTGGTGTGTGGCCTAATATGCAAAGGAGCTCCTGCTAGAATCCCAGCCCTGGCTGTAGGCAAGACATCATATCGCTCTAGGAATTGCTGGAAATGTTGTGGCCTTACCAGTGATTCTTACAACAGTGTTACATCACTTCTGGTTTTCTCTGGAAGTGACATCACGCTGCGTGCGATACCCAGTGCCCCTTCATCTTCCTGTCCTCCCATCTCCTCCCAAATGCCAGCCATTAGAGCTGTCATTTGATATTCGATATCTTTTTTTCCCATTCTCGTCTTGCATCAAAACAGAACAACAAAAATGGCTTTTTGCTCTGTGTTTATTTCTTCCGAGCACTTCCTATCAGAAGTAGACAACTTCAAATGGTGTTCTGAAGTACACTGGAACGCTTTCCTAGTCTTAGCTATGGACATTTGTTGCAAACCTACGTATCTAGCATATTGAAGATGTGATTTAAACAAAAATAAAAACAACCCAAACATAACAAAATAGACAAAGAAAATGAAAAAATATATATATGCTGTCTGTCTTGTAAGCAAACAGGAAGAGAAATGGAATGACTGGCAAAATAAAAAAAATGGATTAAAAATGACACATTTATAGTTCTTTACCAGGAATAATTTGGATCAGGAATGGACCTTCCATGAGTTAGGGGGACCCTCCATGTCTGGAACCACCACTAGTTACCAGAGGAAACTTTAACCATTTTGCACCAAACCACTAACAGGGCAAGAGGATTGCCAGTCAATGGGTGGTATCAGATTGGGAAACGATTGTATCCCATTGTGAAAAAATCCACTTCAGTTTGAACCATTTCTGGCCTATCCGGCAACAGCCCATGGTTGCCCATTCACATTGCTAACTTGGCTCAATCACGGACCTGCTGTGGAAAGGGTTGTCTCTTTTAAAAAGGCCCCTGTGTGTGCGCACAAGCGGAGAAGCGAACGTGCGCACCTGGGAGGGGGGGGGGAACCAGACCTTGCCGGAAACGGCTCAGTGCAATCATACAGCTCTTCCGCTCATGAGTCGCTCCAAGGCATTCAGACAGCAGGGGAATATGTGACCTACAATCAATTCAGGGGGATGCTACCGGGAGAATCCAGGTAGCTTTTAAATGTGGATAGGAGGCGTCTGGGGACGGGCTGGGAACAGGCTGGGCTCGGAGGGCAGATGTGCTTGTATGAATGTGCGCCTTTGAATCGAACGGGAGGCATTCCTAGGTTGGGTCAAATCTGTTGTGTGAAACCACCCAATGGCTGGTAACTGGTGGGAGTCAGGAGTGGGAGCAGGCAAGGACATGGTGGGTGCCATTGGGTGACAGTGTGACATCAGTTCCAGGGGAAACCTGGAAGTAACACCTCACCTCTCTAGGAGTCGTTGGAAGCTCTATGGCAAAATCATACAGTTTCCATCATTTCCTAGAGCGAACCGTTGTCACTTCCAGCTTTTCCCAGGAAGTGATGTCGCCTTGTCACTTGATGATGATTTTTTTTTTTTTACACTGCATTTCTTTTCCTGGCTGCAGGTGCAGCAAGAGGAACTGGGAGTTAACGGAGGGACATCTGGCACCCCAGCAGTAAAGAAACAAGCCAACAGTGAAATCTTAAAGCAGAATTGTTCCAGGCAAAGCCCATTGATTGAAATGGATTCAGACTGAAGTAATCATGTCTAGGGTTGCACTGTAAGGAGGGGTGGAATTCTAGCAGGAGCTGCTTTGCATATTAAGCCACACGCCCCTGATGTAGCCAATCCTTCAAGAGTTTACAAGGCTCTTTTTTGTAAGCTTTTGGAGGATTGGCTACATCAGGAGTGTGTGGTCTAATATGCAAAAGAGCTCCTGCTAGAATTCCACCCCTGACTGTAAGCCTTACAGCCCTGAATCCCACACCCCATCCAAAGAACCATCAGATGATTAGAGAGAGCCAGTCCCACATTTTCACATTTGAGTAACTCAAACCCGTTTTTATAAAAAAAAGTTATAAAGTATTCATTAAAAAGACATGTCTACAGGCATACTTTTAGCACAGCCCCAAAATGAGCAAGGGATTTCAAAAGAACTGGGCAAAAAACAAATCCTCTGTCCATTTCTCCATGCATGCCCTATCACAGGGGTGGCCAACGGTAGCTCTCCAGATGTTTTTTTGCCTACAACTCCCATCAGCCCCAGTCAGCATGGCTGATGGCTGGGGCTGATGGGAGTTGTAGGCAAAAAACATCTGGGGAGCTACCGTTGGCCACCCCTGCCCTATCAAATGTTAAAATAGGACAGGCCCCTTTTGCTTAGGATGTTACAGATCCCTATAGAGTGTTCATTGCCTTGAAGCTCATTCCAGCTCTTGAGGTGAGCACCTGGTCAAAATGGCTGCCTCCTCAGCGGGGGGGGGGTTGCTTCCTCTCATGGACTCTGCACCCAAGGAAAAGCGACTGCCTTCCTGCTGCAAAGAGTTTTTATTGTATCTGTTTTCCCACCCACTGACCAGGTCAGGCCAGGTCAAAGAAGCATTTCCTGGGGCTTCTTCCTGGAGATTATTCCTGGATCTGTGCCTAAAGTCCTTCAAGAGATGCTTCTCAAACCCCGCCCCCCAACTTTAAAAAAGATCGGACCGGGGGTCCAGTTCTATGATCCCCAAAAGAAGGTGCCTCTTTCCTCCATTATTCCCAATGAATGGGGAAGGCATTAAAAAGAAATGTGATCCTTTAAATGTGATGGCCAGAACTATCTCTGGAGTCCAGTCATGCTTGTCACAACCTCGCTCCTGGCTCCACCCCCAAAGTCTCCTGGCTCCACCCCCAAAGTCCCCAGGTATTTCCTGAGTCGGACTTGAAAACCCTGTCTCCTGTGGACGCTTCCACTTTCTATGGAGCATTCCACTTTCCTGTGGAGGGTTCCACTTTCTCAAAACACCACGGTGAGATCCTTATTAGCACTGTACCCTCACAGACTCAGCACCCTGTTTGAGACACCCTGGCATAGAATAAAGCTCCCAAATTCACCGGCCACTCTTCAGCTTCCATAGCTGAAATCCAGACGGTACAGTCGAGGAAGAAGAAGAAGTTGATGATGATGATATTGGATTTATATTGCGCCCTCCACTCTGAATCTTAGAGTCTCAGAGTGGCTCACAATCTCCTTTACCTTCCTCCCCCACAACAGACACCCTGTGAGGTGGGTGGGGCTGAGAGGAGTCTCACAGCAGCTGCCCTTTCAAGGACAACTCCTGTCAAAGCTATGGCTGACCCAAGGCCATTCCAGCAGCTGCAAGTGGAGGAGTGGGGAATCAAACCCGGTTCTCCCAGATAAGAGTCCGCACACTTCACCACTACACCAAACTGGCCACTACACCAAACAGTCCCCTTAACCACTACACCAAACAGTCCCCACATAGGAGAGGGTAGCATGTTTAGCTAGGTCTTTACTATCAACAAAACCGGAGCAGACTTTACCTGGGATGAGAAACTAAACGAATCAGCTTCTTCAATGTTGATCGTTTTAGGGGTCAGTGTCTTATTCTTGAAACTACCCCACGGGAACTCGGAGGGGGAAAAAAGTTCTAAGGCTCTACAAGCGGACTTTTAAAAACCACTAATGAGAACAGCAAACTGAAGTCTGGGAAGCAGCTCTTAATTCCCTCCGGAAAGTTCAGGATTCAAACCAAAGAAAATAATTAGCAAGACAGTCATATTTAAACCTCTGCCATATTTTGAAGCGACTCGGTGAGGCCTTTTTTTAATACACACGCTGCTTGTTAAATGAATGTTTCCTCTTACTTTTCCATTTCCTTTAGGCAACCGAGACGGCAACGGGGGGAAAAAAACTTCTTTGATTTACAGCACATGTAATACAATAAGCAGAATATTATAAACTAACTCAAACAGATAGGATCAGTTTTTCCTTCCTTCCCCCCCCCCCGCCCCCAGCCACGGCCGCATCTCGGTGTATATTTTTAGAAAATATAATACAATATTATTAAAGCAAAGGGAAGATCTGCTATGAATAAAAGGGATAGAAAAGCGGAGGGGGGGGAGGAAGGAAACATGCCTTTCGTCGACAAATAAAACCGTAAAGTAATAGGTTTCAAACCTTCAGGTTGGAAGAAGCCTAGGGTTGCCAAGTCCAATTCAAGAAATATCTGGGGACTTTGGGAGTGGAGCCAGGAGACATTAGGGGTGGAGCCAAGATCAAGGCTGTGACAAGCATAATTGAACTCCAAAGGGAGTTCTGGCCATCACATTTAAAGGGACAGCACACGTTTTCAATTCCTTCCTTCCGTAGGAAATAATGAAGGATGGGGCACCTTCTTTTGGGGCTCATAGATTTGGACCCCCTGGTCCAATCTTTTTGAAACTTGGGGGGTATTTTGGGGAGAGGCACTAGATGCTATACTGGAAATTTGGTGCCTCTACCCCAAAAAACAGCCCCCCCCAGAGCCCCAGATACCCACAGATCAATTCTCCATGATTTTCTATGGGAATAAATCTCCATAGGGAATAATTGTCAGAACTTGTAACTTTCCTGTATGCTGTTAGCTTAACTGACTCCATATTGTAACCAGATACTAACTCGATGTGCTCTCAGCCAGGCCACTAACCGGATCGCTATGCATTTCAAACAAACTGTGATCACTGAAGGGTGGCAGATAGCCTCTGGCCAACATCTGCAGGTGCCCTTTGAAGCCGGCCGGCCAGGACATCTCAGCAAGACTCCATCCTCCCTTGCTGATAACAGACCCTGGGAAACAGACAGTTGTCTCTGGCCGTGTGAAAGATCGTTTTATTGTTGCTGCCACAAGCACATAAAAATGTAACCAATGCTAACTTCGTTATCAGTGTTATTCTGTGCCTTCAGTACTGTAGTTCTCAATAAACGTCTATACTTTTGTAACAAAGTCTTGGGCCTCGATTGAAGTTCTTCCAGTTCTGACAATAATAGAGTTCCCAGCAGACATTTCCCTCCCCTCCCCTCGCTTTCTGATGACCCTGAAGCGGAGGGAGGGTCTCCAAACTGGGGGATCCCCTGCCCCCACCTGGGGATTGGCAACCCTAAAGAAGCCATTGATGAAAGATCCAGATTTGCCACATGCTGAGGCATCCTGCAGTCTAAACAGCTTCCAAACCTGGGTCTGAGCCAGCCTTCATTCCTAGGTGGGACTGAGACCCTTCCCAGAAATTCCGCAAGGACATCCTGTCTGTGGGAGTTAGGGCCACCAAGTCCGACACAAGAAATATCTGGGGACTTTGGGGGTGGAGGCAGGAGACTTTGGGGTGGAGCCAGGAGCAAGGGTGTGACAAGCAAGATGGAACTCTGAAGGGGGTTCTGGCCATCACATTGAAAGGGACCGCACACCTTTTAAATGCCTTCCCTTTATTTGGAAATAATGAAGGATAGGGTCACCTTCTTTTGGAGCTTATAGAATTGGACTCTCTGGTCCAAACTTTGTGAAACTTGGAGGGTGTTTTGAGGAGAGGCTCCAGATGCTATGCTGAAAATTTGGTGCCTCTATCTAAAAAAACAACAACAAAAAAACAGCCTCCCAGTTACCCACGGATCAATTCTCCGTTCTACCCTATGGGAATTTGTCTCTATAGGGCATAATGGAGTGCCCAGCAGACATTTCCCACCCCCCGCTTTCTCATAACCCTGAAGCAGGGAGAGGGCCTCCAAACCGGGGGATCCCCTGTCCTCAACTGGTGATTGGCAAGCTTAGTGAGAGTCCCTGAACACCATGCTAGGTAGGCATGCCAGCTACCAGATAGGTCCTGGGGATCTCCAATAATTACAGTTCATCTCCAGACTACAGAGATCAGTTTCCTGGAGCAAATGGATTCTTTGGAGGACGGACTCTGGAAGGCAGGACCAGAACCAATGGGTTGAAATTAAATCAAAAGAGTTTCTGGCTCAACATTAGGAAGAACTTCCTGACCAATAGAGTGATTCCTCAGTGGAACAGGCTTCCTCGGGAGGTGGTGGGCTCTCCTTCCTTGGAGGTTTTTAAACAGAGGCTAGGTGGACATCTGACAGCAATGAGGATCCTGTGAATTTAGGGGGAGGTATTTGTGAGTTTCCTGCATTGTGCAGGGGGGTTGGACTAGATGACCCTAGAGGTCCCTTCCAACTCTGTGATTCTATGAATCTATGGCATTGGACCCCCCACTGAGGTCCCTGTCTTCCCCAGGCTCTGTCCCCAAATCTCCAGGAGTTTCTCTACCTGGAACTGGCAACCCTACCCCCATTCCCCACCAATGGGGGACCTGGCAATTCTAATGCTCAGGTTGCCAGGTCTGGTTTGGGAAGTTCCTGAAAATTTGGAGATGGAGCCCATGGAAGATGGAATTTGGGGAGCGGATGAAGCACAGTATGGATAGGATTCCACTAAATATACCTAGGGTTGCCAGTCCCCAGGTGGGGGCAGGGGATTCCCCAGTTTCGAGGCCCTCCTCCAACTTCAGGGTCATCAGAAAGCGGGGGGGGGGGAATGTCTGCTGGGCACCCCATTATTCCCTATGGAGACCAATTCCAATAGGGTATAATGGAGAATTGATCTGAGGGCACGTGGGGCTCTTGGGGACTCTTTTTTGAGGTAGAGGCCCCAAATTTTCAGCATAGCATCTGAGGCCTCTCTTCAAAAGACTTTCCAAGTTTCAAAAAGATTAGACCAGGGGGTCCCATTCTGTGAGCCCCAAAAGAAGGTGCCCCTATCCGTCATGATTTCCAATGGAGGGAAGGCATGAGGTCCTTTTCAATGTGATGGTCAGAACTCCCTTTGGAGTTCAATGATGCTTGTCACAACCTTGCTGCTGGCTCCACCCCCCCCCCCCCCAATGTCTTCTGGCTTCACCCCCAAAGTCCCCAGATATTTCTTGAATTGGACCTGGCAACCCTAAATGTACCCCAAACCCAAAGCTGCTGCTTCCTCCACGGGAAGTGATTTCTGTTGCTCTAGAGATCAGCTGTAATCCCAGGAGATCTCCAGATACCACCTGGAAGCTGGCAAACCTCTGGCCAAGGAAGATCCACCCCAGCCTGGCCTGAAGAAGTTGACTATAGGCTTTAAGTTTTCACGGTTTCTTCCTTGAAGCACCTTGCCATATGCACAGCTGTAGCAGCTAAAAGGCTTTATTGGTCCAACTTCTCACTAACTCCCCCAAAGAGATCTTTAATAATTAAACTCTTAACTGTGGCCAAGACAATCATAGCCCATAACTGGAAAAGCTCAACTAGGATGTCCCTTGACCTTTGGCTTGCCACATAGTCCTAGACAAGATTTCGGCCAGACTAAATCAGTATGACCCTTGCCAGGCATACTCTAATTACATTGCAATGTGGCTCCCAGTCCTGGAGAAACTTGCCAATGACTCAACTTATATTAATTCAATCGCTAGACATAAGGTCTGCAAGGGCATTTGGCTACTTTGATTGGTTCTTAGAGAGCACTGTTTATCTACGTTATGCTAACGCTGATGTCAAACCGTTCTATATCTCAATTGGTTCCCCTCACTTTGTTGTTGAAGTGGGGGGGGGGAGAGGGGGTTATGTTATGTTATTTTATTTATTTTATTTTATTCTATTGTATTAATTTTTTTTGTTTAGTTGCAGGGAGGTCCACTCATTGGCCAGGTATGGGTATCCAATCAGGTGCCCCTAATAAACTGGCCATTGGCCACCGCACAAGTCCAACCCTTATGGTCATTGCAGAGCCTCCCCTTTCTCTGAGGTCATGTACCAGCCGACCACCTGTCATCCACCCCTGCACCTCCTACCCCCTAAGTGTTCAAGGCAGTCCTTATAACCTCTGACCCAACTCCAGCTTTTTACTATTATCATTGTAAGAAAGAGGTGTGATATTCTATGACGCCAGTTTATGTAACTTGTCCTTGGAAATTGAATTATTTTTGAATAAACTTGAAATTATTTTTAAAAAGACCTCATTCCAAGTGAAATTTCCATTCCCGTTTCAGAAATTTCACTCCTGCCGTCCCACGAGCTCTGAATCGTTAAACAAAAGCAGCACAGTCGCCAATTAAAAACCTGCTTCTTTGGAAACATTCTTAAGGGGGTTGAAACAGCCATGGGGCAGTGCAAATTTCAAACAAAACAATACACGACCATCCGAAAAGCAACTACGACCGCGGACCGGTAATCATCCATTGCTCAAACCAGCAATATGGCCAGCAGTAATAAAGCCATTGTTGAGGAAAGCAGGAGGTCCCAACCTTTGCTCCCCTGTGGGCGCCTTTGGAATTTGGACACAGCGTGGCAGGAGCAGACTGTCACAAAATGGCTGCCGCAAGAGATGGAGCCAGCCACAAAATGGCTGACCCAGCTTCCTTGCAGTTGCACGGTGAAGATCCTTCTGCTACTGCCAAAGCAATTTTTTTTTAAAATCTACACAGCTAATCAAATCTCCAACAGCCAATCAGAAGCCTTGCTGGGCAAAAACCCCACCTGCCCTGCCCACATTCTAAAAACACTTGGCAAGAACCAGAAAAGGAGTTGGCAGGTGCTATGGCACTAGGGTTGCCAGGTCTGTATCGGAAAATACTTGGGGACTTTGGGGGTGGATCCAGGAGAGGGTGGGATCTGGGGAGGGGAGGGCCTCAGCATGGCACAATACCATAGAGCCCACCCTTTAAGGCAGCCATTTTCTCCAGGGGAGCTGATCTCTGCCAGCTGGAGATCAGTTGTAAAATTGGGAGATCTCCAGGCGCTCCCAGGAAACTGGCAACCCTGTATGGCACCCATAAGCACTATTTGGGGACCCCTGGCATTGTTATACAAAAATCTTGCCACTCAACCAAAGAATGGAACACCAGCCAATCAAATTGCCGGGGGCCAATCAGAACCCTTGCTGCACAAAAGCCCTGCTTGGCCATGCCCACTTCCTAAACCACTTTGCAGTCATCAGAAAAGTATCTGCAGGCACCACAGCGCCCATGGGCACCTGGTTGGAAACCCCTAACCTATAGCATAAAAACATCAGTGCTATAACAGAGGAAAAGAAAGACTCAACAAGACATCAAAAGTCAATAGTGGAGGGAGAGCAGGCATGAGGGCACATCGGCCACATGAGTGTCCTGTCCCTGCGACCAGCGTTCCTGCAGCTGCTTCCTTTGTGCGGTCATGCTGCTCTCTTTCCCCACCCAGGAAGCCATGGCTGTTTATTTGTAGGGAAAGATGTTTCAGGATGGGCACGTTCTTCCTTGGAAGCTGTAATGGCATGGCTGATCTCAAGTAGGGTTGCCAACCATCAGATGACACCTGGAGATTTCTCTCTATTGCAACCCAGGCCTTTTTTTTTTTAGCAGGAGCTCCTTTGCATCTTAGGCCACTCACCCCTGATGTAGCCAGTCCTCCAAGAGCTTACAGGGCTCTTCGTACAGGGGCCCTACTGTAAGCTCCAGGAGGATTGGCTACATCATGGGGGTGCAGCCTAATATGCAAAGGTGTTTCTGCTACCAAAAAAGCCCTGGACACATCATTGTGTCATGTGGCAGCAAACTGCGCAAGCTAGTTATTCTTTGGCTGAAGAAGGATTTCCTATCAATTAAAGATGGGCAACTGAACGGTTTTGATAAGGCAATTGAGGGAGATGATAGACATGAAGTTTATCTACCAGTCGGGTTGCAGTTCCCCAGACCCAGGGCTTTTTTGTGTAGCAGGAACTCCTTTCCATATTAGGCCACATCCCTCTAATGTAGCCCATCCTTCAAGAGCTTACAGGGCTCTTCTTACAGAGCCTACTATAAACTCTTGGAAGATTGGCTACATCGGAGGGGGGGGGGTGCAGTCTAATATGCTAGAATTCCACTCCTGCCTTTGCATATTATGACACACCCTCCTGATGTAGCCAATCCTGCTGGAGCTTATGAGGCTCTTTTTTGTAAGTTCTTGGAGGACTGGCTACATCAAGGGGGGTGGCCTAACATGCAAAGGAGCTCCTGCTAGAATTCCACTCCTGCCTTTGCATATTAGGACACACCCTCCTGATGTAGCCAATCCTCCTGGAGCTTACGAGGCTCTTTTTTGTAAGCTCTTGGAGGATCAGCTACATCAAGGGGGTGTGGCCTAACATGCAAAGGAGCTCCTGCTAGAATTCCACCCTGCCTCCAGGTATTTGCCAACCCAGAGCTGGCAACCCTATCTTGCTGAGTACGTCCAAAGAAGCTCCCAAGGAATACTAGCCTTCACCTGAATGCTGCCGTGAAGTCACTGCAAAGCAACTTACCTCTTTCCAGGGGGAGCAGTTTTCCTCCGACAGAAGATGACGGCCGGCGCATATTTCCCCAAATAGTCCACGCTCTTTTGGACGTCCCACGTGTATGGATTGCTGGCCTGGATGCTGAAAACGTTCACACCTTTCTTCACCTTTGCCCTGCGAGAGACAAGAGGCTATGTTAACAATTAGGCAGAGAATGTCATCTCCGGCCAGCCTATCAATCTTCATCGCATTCCTCATTACTGCTCCTTTCAAAGGCGCTACCACATAAGATAGATGGCTTGCGTAATCCAGAAAGAAGAGTCTAATAGGCCGGGCTTTGTTCAATCTGCAGGAGAAATAGAAGCAAGGGTTTGTGCCAAGTTAGACCCCCCTAAGCCTGATCCAAGAAAAAAAATTCTGGGGCTATAATATGGGAAGCAGATTTGTCAAACTCCCACTTTGCATTCTCCAAACCTCAGGCTATTAGAAGCTGCCAGGCATGAAAGTTAGGGTCCTTGGCAGGTGAGCGCAAACCAAACATACAAAAGCAGAGATATCGTAACAATTAGGGATGCTGTTGATTCACTGGGTGAATTCAGTATCGATTCGAGCAGAACATAAAAGCAGCTTTCCTGGCACAGACCAGTAGTCCAGCTAGTCCAGCATCTCGTCTCACATAGGCTGGTTCCAGACCGGCAACATGGGGTGCATCCCAAATCGGGCCAGCTCAAAATGGAGCAGCAGAAGCCTGTGCACATGCTCCCCCTCTAAGCACCCATAACCCGTGTGGGAGGTATTTTGGCACAGTCAGACGGCTGTAGCGCACCATTCCCTTGGGGCGGTTTCGGTTTATTTTTTTTCTATATATTTTTAGTGGTCATGTGCACATGCGTTCATGCACTCTGGGCAGTTTTTTTTTTAAAGAATACTGGTGAGTGCAAGTTCACACCACCAATCCGCCTCACTTGCACGCTTCCACATCCGGACATCAAAGAGGTGAATGGCGCACGGCTCAGAAATTTGCTACCGTTTCAAAAGTGGTGGCTCTTTGAGCCGCTTTGAGGATGCCGGAAGACGGGGTGAGTGCTGGACCGGGGCGGGAGGCAGATGTGCAAATTTGGACACACTTTTCTGATCCGTTTCCCAGCCATCCCTGGGT